>NC_092562.1:1765000-1860000 GCF_037975245.1 Apostichopus japonicus
TCAAATATATTATAATAATAATAATAATAATAATAATAATAATAATAATAATAATAATAATAATAATAATAATTATAATTATTATAATAATAATAATAATAATAATAATAATAATAATAATAATAATAATAATAATAATAATAATTATAATAATAATAATAATAATAATAATAATAATAATAATAATAATAATAATAATAATAATAATAATAATAATAATAATAATAATAATAATAATAATAATAATAATAATAATAATAATAATAATAATAATAATAATTATAATAATTATAATAATAATAATTATAATAATAATAATGACAATATCATATTACAACAAAATACATGTACTCTTCCTCTTGTCTATGTTTCCTTCTGAATTAGCAACTGGTGCAGTCATCACCTCCATTGGCGCTATATAAAAATTATGTATTATTATTATTATTAATTTCTTATATGCAAATTAGGTTTCAGTATATATATATAGGAACTCTCGTTATACCAGACCAAGCCTGCAGTAATGGGCAGATGGTGATACCATTGGCAAAATAAAATCAAGTCACGAAAACATTACGCACCACAAAACAAAATATTATATTAATAAAAGAAAGATATGAAATAATAACAACAACAAAATGATAAAAAACACTACAAGTTAAAGAAAGAAAGTATGAATAGAGATCCATATGGTTCTCACCATAACAACTTATGGCTACTGGTATCAATTGAATTAGGCGGGTACATGACTTCTTGTCAAGTTGTATACTTAAGTCAGGATGTCACTTGATCCAGTTGAAATTGCGTGACATTAAACACTTGCAATAACCAGGTCAGGCCTTTTGATTTTTCTTTACTTTTGTGTGTCATAATTTAAAAAAAAACAAAAAAAAAACAAGCAAACATGACTATAATAGGTAGGGGGTTTATCAAGCAAGAAGACACATGAGCCCAGGGGTGGAGAAAGGGGCAGGGGCATTACATTTTATAACAATGTTTTCTTATACAAAGACTATTTTGCTATCTACCTGTACTTATAATATTCCAGCCCACTTTTTCGAGATATCCTCAAGCCGTCACCCGCAATAAAGCCCTTGAACTATATATTCTATTCCCGGATATTAAGTATCAAGCAGTTTATCAGTCTATGAAAACTACAACCAACTCAAAATTAACTGCTGTGAATTTCTGCGAATTAACAGACATGGTTTACGTTACTAACAATAACATACCATTGGAGTTATATAGTTTATACCGGAAACAGTTACAGAAGGTGAGAAAAAAACACAATATTGGTCTTGCGAATAGGTCAAAGACCGGACAATCAAACCGCATTTTGATAACACCGCGGTTCCTATTTTTTTAATACCCATAGTAGAGATATTACCGTGTTACCTTTATCACAAGTCAATAGACTATATGTTGTATCGAAACGGTAATTGTTATAACAAATGAGTCCGTTGAAAAGGTTAACTGGGGCACCGAATGCCAACCGTATACACATTTGAACTTTTGATAAAAGTGCTTTTGGTTACAAATACTAACTTGTTCCTTAGGTACATCATACTCTTTGTACAGCGCTTTCATGGCTTTGACCTTGTATTTTTAGTATTATTTTGTATTATCTCTTTGTCCTTTCGTTTCAAGAATTTAACAGACGGGTTAGGTTCCCATTTGCCATGGTAAACATTATAAGTTATACAGGTTGTGAGGTATCCTCAATAAAGAAAAGTAAAAGCACTATTGTGCTGCACATGTGTAAACCTTTATTGGTATTGCAGGTAGTAAATGTTCGAAGTAAATGTTTGATAGTGTTCGTTACTAAATTTCTAATTTCAAGTTTTTATGAAGATTAAATGAAGATATGAAAATTCTATTTAGTTCATGCGATTCATATATTAATATGACACCACAAGTTGAACAGGCTTAGTGATTCGTTGCTAAATTTGCTCTGGTGTTTATCATGAAGTTAAAAGAACATTTTCCGATGGAAATTTTATAATTTAGAAAATAAAGAATTAACAGAACCATTGAAGTCACTATTTAGAAGCTGACATCATCGTTGGGTAAACATTAAAGGAGCTTACCTATATTTTATAGCTGAAAAATTTTGAAAGCCGGAACAGCTACTCTCAATTTTTCATTTTTTCCCTTTTAGTCTTGGACTATGACATACCGGGCAGGCAAAAACAACATTTTACCTAAAGTTGAATTTTAACATATTTGTGCCAGGAGTTCCTCCCAATCCAGTTTGCCAGTAGAAGCTCTAGAAGTGCTATTCGATTGGCCTAAAGGTGATTGTGGAATAAGGCAATAGCAACATCATCAAATACATGCCATCGGTGACATACAAGAGCAAGGCAAATGATGCGACGACCCCCCACCCCCCCTCCTCACCCACCCCATCATCACATTTAAGGACCTCACATATTTCGCCATTGACATCTCAACATTGTTAACACTGCAATATTGCCTATAGCAGTTTAGCCTATATTGCAACGCTTAGCCTATATTAAAAACTTGACCTAACGTAAGCTACTTGGGAAATATTGTCATTACCAGTATAGGTGACGATGAAAGGACCACCCAACCCCCAACCCCTACCCTCACAAGCTAACTCTGGCTCTGCATGCCACTATTAGGACACAGCTGTTTTGAGGGTGGGATGTCAATTCGCTTCATTTTGTTTTTCTCCAAACGGTGCCAAATGATTTACACATATTTTGATACACACCTCAATCTAAAAAAGCCTAATTGGTTACCAATATCTGGCTATTATACCTAATTCTCGAGTTATGAACCATTTCGTTGAGGGCAAAACCATCCGGTCTTTTAAGAATTCAAACGTAATGTTGGTTTAGTTTCATTTGCTAACATTTGTACTTTTGCACATCCCATAGTTTACATAAACAATAAAAAGTAACATGATTATAACAAAAAGGAATTCCTTCAATTTTCAATTTTTCTTTTACTTGCCCATACCTCCCCCACCCCACCCCACCCCACCCCCAAACAAAAACCCACGCCTGTTTCGTAAAAGATGACATTTTCATTAACCACGTACGCACCAGTTCAATAAAGTCGCTAAAATATGATTCTAAATATTTTGAAAGTTAACTATCACAACAAATTCTTAAAACTAGCTTCCGACATTTAGTAATTAATTCAATGTTTTGATACTGAGTCAGCTGATTAACAGAAGGCTAATTTTCTTTTTATTATTACTACAAACTGTGGTTGGCAACTACAATATCCTATTTTTTTTTTTCTTTTTTGGTTATTCAACTATTGGGGCTTGATGAGTAATTATTTTGACGAAAGCTCTGCCAATTGAAAATTGTTTGCCCCTATTCTAAATTCCCTTACCACTTAATAAGCGATTGGCCTAGTTTATCAGCTGTATTTTGTCCATTTTATTTGATATCATATAGAGTGTACTTTTGCTTGCTAATATTTTCGTTCCTATCCAATGCGCATAATTTTAATAAATGCCTTCGTGGGTTAATTGAAGATATAACTGGTTCAAGGCGCCCCGGGCGACTTACACGGAGCCTTTACCGTTTCTCCGTCCGCGAGCAACTCTTCACTTATGTTGTCATAGCCAAGCGCTCGGTACCTCCCTTTTCCTTTAGCTTCTACTTAGTATTTGACCTCAGGTGTCGAAGTATTTAGGTTTATTAAAATGAAAAAAAGAAAGAAAGAAAGGAGAAGAACAAGAGCAAGAAGAAGAGGAAGAAGAAGAAGAAATAAAACGCGTAAAACGTTGCTTGGAGTATAGAAATCGCGGCGACCAGTTATATATTACAATATGTCTAAAAGAAGAAGGAAAGGTCACCTGGGTATTACATCACACAACGAGAAATATACCCCGCTTTGCACGCGCACGTATTTAACAGCTGAAGATAGAAGATATGTGGTATAAACAATCAAAATGAACAATAGTCCATTGTTTAAATCTGTTTTGACCTAACAATCGTTTTGGTTAAGATTGCCTTTTGTGTATTTCAAACAAAACAAAATGTAACCCAAAACAAATGGGGAATTGAGATAGGTGGGTCACTCTGACCAATTATGAACTATGAACAATTGTTTCATCAGACAAATATATATATATATATATTATTTTTTTTTGGGTGGGGGAGGGAGGGGGACAAAACAGTAAAAAAACGGAAAGAATATTACTATAATGATTCATTATTATTTGTATCACCATTGTATACATCATGATACCAGTACATCGAATAAGCGGGGGGGGGGGGGGGGACCAATGCTTTCATACGACTGCGCAAAATTGTTAAAATAAATAAAGAAAACATAAACGAAGCAAGTTATTCTTAGAAAATAAAACCCCTCCCAGTTTTTTTTTTTAATTTTGAGAGTTTGGTTGATTTGTAGTACCCGCTCCTTGAACATATTGTAATTAATACAGTCTTTCGACGAATGACATTATGTTTACTCAAGAACCATGGAATGACTTAAATTTGCACAACGCTTACTATACTCATGGTGCAGGTGGTTTGACTAAACATATTTAGATATATTTCTCCCTATATCTGAGGTAAACATTTTTGTTTTGTAGATCGTAAAACTACGGGTTCTATGTTTACAAAACAGTTTGATACATTTTTGTTTGATTCACATATTCATGTCAACCCCATACTGTTATCGTGTACGCATACCTCCCACCGCCCTCCCCACTCACCCACCCACCCACCCACCGCCCCCACCTCCCCAACCCACCCCTTCATTAGCAACAAGTTCTCGAGTATCCTTCCTTCTGCATTTTTGTTAGATTCATATCTTCATGTCAACCCCATACTGTTATCGTGTACGCATACCTCCCCACCGCCTTCCCCACTCACTCACCCACCCACCTCCCCAACCCACCTCTTCATTAGCAACAAGTTCTCGAGTATCCTTCCTTCTGCATTTTTGTTTGATTCATATCTTCATGTCAACCCCATACTGTTATCGTGTACGCATACCTCCCCACCGCCCTCCCCACTCACCCACTCACCCACCTCCCCAACCCACCCCTTCATTAGCAACAAGTTCTCGAGTATCCTTCCTTCTGCATTTTTGTTTGATTCATATCTTCATGTCAACCCCATACTGTTATCGTGTAAGGATTCCTCCCTACCACCCACCCCTCCCCTCCCCACCCCCTCCTTTAGCAACAAGTTCTCGAGTCTCTTTCCTTCTGCATTTTTGTTTGATTGATATCTTCATGTCAAACCCCATACTGTTATCGTGTACGCATACTTCCCCACCACCCTCTCCACCCACCTACCCTGGAATGCCCCTTTTAGGCTAAATCGATAATGGCTCATTGTCGGCATATTCATGTCAATATTTAGTATATGGTTTTATAAATTCTAATAAATCAACCAAAATATGTGATTTAGATATAATGTGAACAACATAGACACCTTGGATGAGTTTCAGCAACATATGTTCCTGACAAATTTATCATGCATTGTAAACATATTATTTGAGACCATGGAAACTCTTACGGTTTGTCTTTAAGAGCTTGTGTTGCATATGAGCATGTTAGGTTGTTTTTTTACAAGAGGTAGTCCAAACCCAGTCCCGTGAATTGATGAGCCTCAGAGGTTTGAAAAATGGAAATTTAAATTTCAAACGGTACAGAATTACGAGATTTACTGAGAGCTTATAACAGTCTAGAACATGTCAAAATTGCTCCTCCCCTCCCCCAACCCCACCCACCCCCTCAAGTATGAAACACTGTACCAAGACTATATATATTCCAAGTCTAAGATCACACTGTTGGCTCTGTGTGCAATATACTCCATACTGTCTGGGTTGTTCCAATTTTTTTTTTACCTCTTCAGGTAAGCAGTGTTTGTCCAACAGAGCCTACACGGTAGGCTTTAAAATGATATACACTCGAAGATTTAGTATAGCGAGTGAGCCTACCATCACGTCCTCGTCCCCGTAAGGCCTTCAACAACATGGGGGCATATAAAGCTAAACAATAAGTTAGTCGCTACCTGAGTTTTTTCCCCCACTCATCCGGCAATAGCGTGTATAACTGTGGAATATGAGAGGGTCAACAAGCTAATATTTAATAAGAAACTATAGCAGTCTGCACGCTATTCCACCAGCAAAAACTTTGATATTTTCTTGGAGAAGACGAAAGTGAGGGCAATTGTAACGTCTTATTGTGAAGTAGACCAGATCTGAGATCCTACGAGTCGTACGCAACAGGCATTACTTCTGCGGGTATACCTCACATTAGATTTCCCCTTCAGTAAGTTCTTGCTTTTGGATATCATTGTCTATCATCCCCCCAGATGTAATTTTTATGCTGTATTATAATAGTCAAGTCATCTATGACACAAAATTACTAACTGTATGTAGAAGAACTACATGTATCATGTAAGTACAGATTAATGATATTTTTTTAAATGTGAAATTTTGATATGCGAAGCAATCTTGAAAGGTTAGGGTGAATTGAGAAGTATCTATAGGGTGAAAAGGAGAAGGGAAGGAGACAAATGAGGAGGAGAGGGGGAAGGAGAGAAGGAGAAAGAGTATGGACACTGAGGGGGAGAAGGAGAAGGAGAGAGAAGAAGAAGAAGATACGAGGAAAGGAGAAGGAGCGGGAGCAGCAGCAGAGAAAGGATTATGATATATTATATATGATATATTAAGATGATTATGAGTAGGAGAAGGAGGTCTAAGGAGAGGGATATCTAGGAGAAGAACAGGGAGACGAGAAATGAGGAGAAGGAGACAAAGGAGAGGAAGATGATGTTGAGTAGGAGAAGGAGAAGGAGTTCTAAGGTGAGGGATATCTTAGGAGAGAGATAACTAAGGGAAAGAGTATCTAAGGAGAAGGATATGTACGGTGAAGGATATATAAGGAAGAGAATGTATAAGGAGAAAGATATCTAAGGAGAATGATATCCAAGGAGAGGGGTATGTAACGAGAAGTATAACTAAGTAGCGGGATATGTAAGGAGAAGGATATCTAAGGAGAAGGATATGTATGGAGATGGATATGTAAGGAAGAGGATATATAAGAAGAAGGAGATCTAAGGAGAGGGAGCTCTGTGTGAAGGAAAAGCGTAATCCCAATCTAGGGAGAGGAATATCTAATGAGAGGAACATATATAAGTTGATGGATATTTAAGCAGAAGGATATGTACGGAGAAGGATATGTAAGGAAGAGGATATATCAGGAGAGGGATTTCTAAGGAGAGGGATAGCGAAGGAGAAGGATGTCTCAGGTGAAGGATACTAAAAACGACATTTAGGTACAAGTTCGGACTTTATCACATACCAAGACTAAGCTCTCGATTCAGATTGAAAATGGGATAAAAGTGCCACTTAAACTAAACAGCGTAACCCCAATCTGTGTACGTGCATTGATGGACACGTGTACTATACCAGGGACGTGTTGTTCTGTTCCTGTATTACCTGTATACCCCGTCTGGGATATTCACGCTCGACGCACTTCGTTCTACCTGTATTTATGAGAGATACATATACACTTCGGTGACTCTGTTGGGATCAACCGATGCATTGGATATAACCTTTATCAGTAAAATTGAATACCTTCATTCGGTTCTATAGTGTCAGTAAGGAAGTAGAGAAAGGTAATTCTTTGCTGTCTCTACCAGCAGTTTTCAGTTTTGTTGAAACCAAAATGGACATTATGCTTGCGTTATTTTTTATATATCTTTTTATGGTAACACCAGTAAGGCATTTGTGTAATAACACAAGAAGCTATTGTAATAACGTGGACAGCTGCTCTATATGTTAGAATTATGAAATGTCATATCTAACAGCTATAGTATTATTATCAGCTGTATGTATTTAGTTATTGACACTGAGCCACTACTTACCGTCTTGATACGACAACAATAGTGAGTTACGAAGAACAGTTACTCAAATACTACTTATGCAATGGTTATATAGTGCACGTAACGTTGCATTGTACCTACAGTGAGTGGTGGTGCATGGGGTATTAACAGTGGTAAGGTACAACCTCATCTATCTGCTTCTCACAAAGAGGTTGTGTTGTACCTGGGTAGTGAGGCGTATATCTCATTGTTTATACAGTGGTAAGGTAAAACCTCATTTATTTGTTCTCTAAGAGAGGTTATGTTGTACCTGAGTAGTGAGGTGCTATGACACCGCATTGTATATACAGTGGTAAGGTACAACCTCATCTATCTGCTTCTAACAGAGAAATTGTGTTGTACCTGAGTAGTGCGGCGTAATGACACCGCATTGTATATACAGTGGTAAGGTAAAACCTCATTTATTTGCTTCTCAAAGAGAATTTGTGTTGTACCTGAGTAGTGAGGCGTGATGACACCTCATTGTATGTACGATGGTAAGGTACAACCTCATCTATCTGCTTCTCACAGAGAGGTTGTGTTGTACCTGAGTAGTGAGGCGTGATGACACCTCATTGTATATACAGTGGTAAGGTACAACCTCATTTGTCTGCTGCTCAAAGAGAGGTTGTGTTGTACCTGAGTAGTGAGGCGTGATGAAACCTCATTGCTTTCTCATAGGGTGGGTGCAAACTCATCTACTTGCTTCTCATAGAGGAGTTGTGTTGTACCTGAGTAGTGTGGTGCAATGACACCTCATTGCTTTCTCATAGGGCAGGTACAACCCCATCTACTGCTTCTCAAAAATGTATGCTTTACATATTTGTAAAGTTTACGTCACAGTTTGCTCCCTTAAGATAATATTCTACAACATATCCAAAAGGGACTCATAACCCAGCCATCATCTTTAGTTTAAAACTCGGGGATGTTTGTTTGTGAAAGAGCAACTACTCCACATAGCTATGCAAATCTTGCTCCATTTGGGAGGTATCGTAGCTTGAAAATTCGTGTCTAGGAGCTGTCACTTTGAAAATATGTGATGTCCTAGAGCCACTTGGATATAAAACTTTGCTTTTCTGTTCATATATATTCAAGGTAGAATGTTGAGAATGTTGACTCTTAAACGAATGCAATCATGAGGTCATGTAAATAGTTTCAGTAGCTTAGATTTAGCGTTTTCAAAATGTCTCTCCATTACAGGAAATAAACATCGCAATAAATAAAGAAGAAAAAATTATTAAAAATGAAGCACATGTCGTTCGACTGTGACATATTTTAATATGATCACGGCTTCAGTCTTATATGTATGAAGGAACATTAAATCTGCGATATCTCCAATTTATCCATGACAGCGATCTCTAACATGTACATTGATCAATATTGATGGTTTGGATTTTCGGTTTCTGCAAGGACTGTATTGATGACGTTTTGATTCACTGATACATTTATTGTCCAGAACATTTAGGGTAACTTTAATTAAAAGGTGAGCCACCAGTAAAGGGAACTTTTTTATGTTTTGCAACGAAAATATCTGTAAGACCTATCCAACTATGAGCGACATACAAACTTTCATGAAACCAAAGAAGGGGAAAAAATCTGATGCAATATAAGATTGCCTACCCATTACCTAAATCACGTAAAATACAACAACAACAAAAACTATGAAATTCATGGAAATACCAGAGGGGGGATATCAGATGGGGGATGTTCCATCTTGTGAAGTCGGTCATCAGACTAATTAGTAGAATGACTTCTTCTTCATTTTCACATCTGAAAGAAGATTGTTGCACACTTGGATTGTCAGCTTAATCGTTCAGTCTTTAGCTTTGCCAAAATAAATGCACTGAATTTAGAAACAAAAACAAAACAAACAAAGACGTCACCCCCCCCCCACCTCCCCCTCTCTACCAATGAACCTTTACCACTGTTTAACAATACCCGAATATTACAAACTCCTAAAACTTACGTCTTCTTTCGACTAGGAGAGTTACACCTGACCGCAACAAAGGTATTTCAGGGAAGTAGTGATACAAATATTCCAGAAACATCTGGCATTTACTTGCCACCTGTATTAGAATGTACACAGCATAAAACATTCTTCTTTTGTTTTCTTTTGTTACAGTTGCAGCTGTTCATCGAAGAAACAAAACTAAACATTCCGTCTATAGTTCAATTCTGGCAACTGCCACAACTGGTTTAGTGTAGATAGTTTCGTTGTGTACAGTAACCTTTTGTAAACGGTAGCTATTGTTCAAACGGTTACGAAATATTATACTGAAATGGAAGAAATATCTGATTATATTGTAGTATGATGTTGTCAACTTAATGCAGACCTTTTTGATAACTAACATGTTAAAGAGGTCCCTGTATTACCTCCAAGAAAATGCAGAATGGATGGCAAAAGTACTTGATATCTATATAGTCTGCTTTCTGTTGCAACGGTGTCAGGCTGACCAAATCATGTAATATTCACACATAAGTGGACACCCCACTATTTCTACATTGGCAATCTTTGTGCCAAGACATTTATTTTGGCTGCCCACCCCTCCCCCACTAAATTAACCAGTTATGAATTAACCATTGACCCAAATTCTGTGTTCATAATTTGTCATGTATTTTGTTAGTTAATTTGGCAACCTTTTAAGCCAAATTTCAGATTGTATAAACTTCAAGACAAGCAACACCTTTAGGAATTGGATCCCTTTCTCTCCGAATTGTACTGTATTCCAGGATGTTAGGTGGTGTCACTGTTAAGTCGGGTTATACCGGCGGCAAACAATGTGAAACTTACCCTAAAGAAAGAACAAGAAAACTTCACACTGTTTGTTGATAGCTCAGTCTTGATATCTTATCTCTAAACTCGAGATCTGGTTGATTTCTTTTGAAAAGCAAGATCATTACCAGCCTAAATTGCAACAAAAAACAAAAAACTTGTTTCTCTCAGAAAAGTTCATACTTCCGCCATGCAAAATGCCATGAGTATATGTTGTATTGAAGTGAAGATGCATAATCTATACAATCAACTTGAGCTACAGCCACCGTAACATATCTTGAGAGAAATCCTTCTTAGAATATTGAATACCAGCACATTTTATCGCCTTAAATCAGCAAATCTGCCCCTTTAAAATATCCCAGACAAAACGAAAAAAGACAATTTCAGAAGAAAAAAAAATCTACAGGATACTTGAAAGATATACTTGAGTTAAATTGTAATTTTGAGGAATGCTTCTACTCAGATATGATATAATATTTCATATTGCAACGAGATTCGATGAAATCAAACTGGAGTCATCTGTTTACACAGAACCGAAATGTACAAGGCAAACATTAAATTTAGTACGCATATATATTTCCAAAAGTTTTAAGTGATTTATTATACAAAAATAATTTTTCAATCCTTATGCATGACATTGTAATATTTGTTGTTGTTGTTTTGCTACAATTGTGTCTAGTCTGTTTAACGGCGTAAATAATCTTTGTCGATCATTCATGTCACATCGCCTCCGCTGTAAGGAGACCCGGCGATTCTTTTTACATTCTTGAAAAACCAGCAAATATTACCCAAAAAGTCTCCTCATATCTGTACACTGTTATGTACAGATACGTACCTTTATCGTTTTGTTTTCCAACATTGAGGAAACACCTTCGTCAAAATTGAATGTTACCAGACATCGCTACACCATTTCTTTAGCCATGAGAGTAAACCACATCGTATACTCAAAACCTTGAAGTAAGTGAAAAATACCAGCACTTTCTTGGCAAATCATATTTATTTGCCTATATACAAAGAAAGTGCGCGCAGTCTCATAAAGTTACAGCTGTATTGCAGTTTGATCCTGATTGTATTTTCAAAGCCAAAGAAGCGATTAGATATGTACCCGCTTCTTTCCTTGTCATACACACTGGAGTATTTTATTGCTTGTCCATGCATGCACTACTTATATTCCTTCTGGTTTCTACGTTTTTCTATACTATTGATCATCATTTAATACACGTTATGATCATGTCAAAATTTAGCGTAGTCCATGGGAAATTGTATAGACCTAGCCTATATATAAATAAATATATATATATATATATATATATATATATATATATATATATATATATATATATATATATATATATGACGATCGCTATAACGCGCGAAACTCCGAGTTACAACTACTAGTGTTCCACTAGTCCCAACTAGTATCAACATATATATATATATATATATTAACAGTAGTTACTTTGTTCTCTGTGTGTATCGGGCGGGAAAAGTATATAAGAAAAGTTTAGGTGGACTATAGCGAACAAAACAGGACAATCGTGATATGTCCGTATTTCTATAAGGGTATATCGGCCCTGTGATTTAATATGACCCTCGGTGAACCATATAGAGATTACCTATGACGGATTAATTATCATTATCTATGACATTGAGAATCGCCTTACCTATTATTTGCTCATCAACCTTTTAATTTGTCAACAAGGATGATAAGGACGTCCTAATTTGTCTTGGCTTGAAACTGTTCGCACAAAGGAAACTACAGTGGACGTTTTACGAGTCCGAGGAAATGTAAAAACTGTCGTGCCTTCTCGCTTCGGGTTGAATGCCCGTTTAAGCTTTGACGCCACTCGCCCGATGTAAGGATATTTACCTTATCATAAGGTATACAACACCCCATGATCACCATATTTACATGGATGTGCATCAAACAATCAATTTGTCCATCAATTAATCATATAATTGCTGAACATTAATTAGAAGATTGCAACACAGGCGCCAAGGGGTACCTTTTTCAATTTGGGGCGGGGGCGGGAGGGGTGGGGAATTTGTCTGAGTATGGATTTGGACAAATGGCTTCATCTTGACATGAGACGGATCAACACAGTCGTATAAATTTTGTTCTACGACCTTCGTTAGTCATTGTACATTAAGCTTGACCAGTTAAGCGATATCTTGTGCTGATCTTCCTTATATTTTTGAGATATCTACATATAGCTATTGCAAGCATCAAGCATCAATCAATCAATCAATTTGTCCATCAATTAATTAATCAGTTAATCAAACAATCGCTTAAAATTAATTAGATAATTGCAACACAGTCGCCATGGGTATAATTTTCTATTTGGGGGTGGGGCGGGGGGGTGGGGGATTAGGTTTGAGTATGGGCTTGGATAAATGGCTTCATCTTGACGGTAGACAGATCAACACAGTCGTATCATTTTTTTTCTACGACCGCCGTAGCCATTGTTTTATTAGGTTTGACCAGTTAAGAGATATTATGTGAAGATCTTCCATATATATTTTTGAGATATCTACATATAGGTATTGCTAAATTTCGTGTCGTATTTGTTGTATAGTTTCTACAATCTGATGGTACAATACGTCTTGGCATCTGAGAGAAAGATAATGCATATGAAAGTATCATCTATCACCAGGGCCGCGTAGCCGGGGGGGGGGGGGGTGCGGAGGATGCACGTTACATACACCCCCTTTCTTCTTTTGCTAAAACCAGTAAAATGCCTCTACCCATATAACAAGAAGTGCCCATTTTTTTTTAGTAAAAAGTACTTTTGTACTCCGTATGATATCAGAAAAAAGTCCGATTTTGTTAATTAAAACATGTCCGTTTGTTTGGGAAGGGGAAATATGGGGGAAGGGGAAAATGCTATTTTGTTGAAAAGCTACAAGAAATGGTCAAAACAATTGTAGAAAGTCAAAAGTGCCATTTTGTTGAAAAGTAGTCCAAAAGGTGGAATTTGTTTTGCAGAATGCACATGGGGTCCAATTCATCTGGCATTCTGAGTTGACTTTCTGGATCCCCGTCCACCCCACCCCCCCCCCCAATAATAACCGTCACACGTCCCACTGCCTTTCAAAGTTTGTGCCATTGCTCACCCGCCCTTATGGCAAGCCGTTTTAACATTTACCCCCTAACTTTACTTTAGTGAAATGTATTCTACTTATGTGAAATTCAATTCCACTTGAGTCGAATTGTTTTTAAGTAAAAGAGATTCCAATATTGTCCACTTTCGCTTAAAATTGAATTCTACTTAATGGAAATGACATTTTACTTAAGTGAAACACAATTTCTGCTGATAGTGGAATTGATTTTCACTAAAGAAGAATGCATTTCACTGAAGTAACATCAGGGGATAACTGTTCAAGCGGCTTTTATGGCATGCTGTTTTAACATTTACCTCCCAATTCTATTGAAGTGAAATAGAAATCTACTTAAGTAAAATGTATTCCACTTAAGTGGAATTTCACTTAATTAGAATACAATGTTCTATTTTACTGTAAGTGGAATGCAATTTCAGTTCATTGAAGAGGATTTGTATCCCTCTTAAGTAGAATATAATTTCACTTAAGTAGAATTCAATTTAATTACCACTCCACTTCTGACTGAACTCTCTTGCGCATCCCCTTTTTGTTATTTTATGTTAATGAAGGATGATTTATAGGAAATAATAGGAGGGACGTTGGGTCATCGAATCCGACCCCCGTAGTAGGTGGGGGGGGGGGTGTTTGGCCTGGCGGTCATCTCCCAGAAACAACAGACGTCATATGGTGCATTCTGATGTATATTTAGAACTATAAATTAGGTCTATAATTAGCTCTTAATGCAAAATAATCTTGATTTTGTGTGTGGTTGTAAAGGGGCTGTAAACTCCTAGCAGCGACCTCATTCTTCCCAGTTTGAATAATAACCCCCTCCCCCCCCCCCATTGAGTCATTCCCCGACTGAAGATTATGGCGGGGGAACTACCCCTACCCTTCCCCTTCCTCTCCCCTCCCCCTCCCCTGTCGCCATTTGCGAACGCTACTATAGATGGTGATAACTACATAAATATATCTTAGTTAAATTGATGAGTGTTCCAATTATGTGAGAATATTGTATGACCTGCATTAAATCAGAAAAAAATACTTTCAATGAAAAACGTAGTGAGTGGTAACATACAAAAGGCATAACTTATAACAAAGCAAACTTAAACAGGAAAAGATAAAAACAAAAATTCTTGCAGCCCTGTGGATGCTAACTCTTGGTTGGGTACAAAGGTCAGTTTCGCCAAACTGACAACTGCATGCACGATACCACTCCCCCGTTAAACTGCAATATAGACATGATGATGTCGGCGCTGAGGAATTCCTGACACGATTACACATTGTTTTATTTTCGTTTGATTAAAATCGCACTAAAGGTAGATTTTATTGCTGTCTGCAAACAGTTTTATTTTATGATGATAGCTTAGGGTTAGAACCCGTAAGTCTTTAGCGATACAATAAAAATTTTCTTAACGGTAATTCTTTTGTTTCCAATAAACACGAAAGCACTGGTTTTTTTTTTTTAAAAAAGACCGTTGGTGATATAGAATGGGGGTACTATAAGACACCATAACAGCTTTAAATAATCAAACATTTGTTTAACGTGACGCTGGGAGTTTGGTTACTGGGGGGTAAAACGACCGCTGTACAAATAATACGGGTTTGAAGCGGCGACATCAAAAGGGCATTTTACCAACCATGAAAAGAAAACAATGTCATATAATGACATAGCCACAATATATATTGTCTTTGTTTTACCAGGGAGCTGCTAATTTAAACTTAGAGCAAAAAAATAAACCCATTTAGACTTTATGCTCCATCTTGGACTGAATTGTCCAGGGTTTAACACTCATGCCACGCAAGCAAATTATTCATGTGAATCACAATGTACTTTCAAAGTAACTTGTTTTTGTGTTGAGTTACCAATTTCACGAAACGTACAGGGTGAGTTTAAAGGACCCACAACGTTCTACAAACTTCTATTAATGGGAGCTACACACGAGAGTTACAGTATAGTTTCTATTAGAGACTGGTACAGTTTTCAATTCTGGAATCTTGCTATAACGATTGTCTGAAAAAAAACCCTACACAAGTAAATCTAATACGCTTTGATTACGATGGCCAAGAATAATACACTTCATATGCTAAGTGAATCTCTAAATTATGAGTATTGAAATACGCTTATGCTGACCACTTAATAGTAAGTTTTAGCCTTCTGTACAAATAGTTACACAAAAATGGGGGAGGGAAAAGGTATAAACAGATTTAATTAATACATTAGTCAATACTTTCCTTACACAGAGAGCAAATATCAATTCATTATCCCACTGAAAAAGAGAAATGAATTATGGGAGATTAACCATTAAAGTTCTAAAATGTTCAAAGTAAAAATTAATGACAAAGAGAGTAATACCGGTTTAGATACTAACATAATGTTATGTATCAGTTATATAGAGAAAAGACACCATTATGTGAGGGCAATCGTCAATAATTGATTATCTCTTAAATCTTAAACAAATGACAGGTAGAAGAAGGTTGTTAACAGAAACAGCATATTTTGAGCTTGTTTAGTAACTTTGTGTCATTTCTGGTTTTACACCGTCATGTTATAGTCTGTGGGCTTATTAACCATTTTTATCCAATAAGGACAATTGTGTGTCCCCCAACTGAATTTAATCTTGTGTTTTGTTTCATTTGCAAATCTTACGCACAATTTCATCAGTGTTGTGTTGTTGTGTAATGTTGTGTAATGTTGTGTATCGTTCTGTTGTGTTGTGTTGTGTCGTATACCAAACCAAGCGATTATGTTTCTATATAGTTGATGTGATATCACAAGACACCATAACTAAAAACAACCGTAAGAGAACAGCAGCCCAAATTGACTAGTCTCTGAAAGTCTTCTTCAAGGTATCCCCTTCACTCATTATCATAATTTGAATTATGTTAATCAATAATTTAATAATAATCATTTTGTAATTTCAATTACTTGTAAGCAACAAAATCCTGATGTATAGTTTGATGTATATATGTCCTTGTCAGAAAATTATCTGCTGTCAACCGACGAAATTTAGTCTCATTTTAAGTGACAATTTTTGTGTGTTGGTTTGGATAAATTGACAACATTTTGTAATATTATAGCCCAATACCGATTAAGTTCCTATATATCGGTATAAATTAAGCCACTTTTTCAGATACTGTATCGACGGAAGTGTCAACGTTTGTTTTAGATATTTTCGATTTACGTGTCATCTGCATGCATATGGCTCATATATACTGTAGGGTATAATAATATAATTATATAAAAGCAGTGTCTAGGCGACATTATTTTCAGCATGAAATGGAATCGAATAACGAGTGTAACAAGTATAGGTTTATTGAATGTATTGAGTATTGCAACAATTCTGATTCTCATTAGTTTTTAATTTGCAACAACTCTGTATGTGAGACAAAATTTCGATTATTGACGCAGCGAACGCAGAAACTGTTGCTTGAAGGAAAGCGGTATGACGAATTGCACACGAATAGTAGATATAACAAGTGAAATTATTTTAATTCTTATCAGTCTTAAACTTGTGGTAATACACTACACACAGTTTAGCTAAACTTGAGATAACTGAATATCAATGGAGACTGTTGCTCTAAGGTAATCGGTATAACGAGTATAACAAGTATAATATATTTAATAAGTGAAATAACTTTAATTATTATCAGTCTTATACTTGTGGCAATACTCTACACACAGTTTAGCTAAACTTGAGATAACTGAATATCAATGGAGACTGTTGCTCTAAGGTAATCGGTAAAATGAGTGAAACGAGTATAACAAGTATAATACATTTAACAAGTGAAATAACTTTAATTATTATCAGTCTTATACTTGTGACAATACTCTACACACAGTTTAGCTAAACTTGAGATAACTGAATATCAATGGAGACTGTTGCTCTAAGGTAATCGGTATAACGAGTATAACAAGTATAATATATTTAATAAGTGAAATAACTTTAATTATTATCAGTCTTATACTTGTGGCAATACTCTACACACAGTTTAGCTAAACTTGAGATAACTGAATATCAATGGAGACTGTTGCTCTAAGGTAATTGGTATAACGAGTATAACAAGTATAATATATTTAACAAGTGAAATTACTTAAATATATCAGTCTTGGCTGTTTGTTTTTTGCATGCTTCTCGCTATACATGACATCAGCCATGTTGTATATGCTTGAACCTTGTAAAACACAGACTAAGATGGTAACAATTAAGCACAATCCAGCTAGATTTTATTCATTAGGTGAACATAAAATGAGGCAGAAAAAGTTTCCAAGAAGGAGAGCAAGAAAAACAAAATTAAACAGAAGAAGAAGAATAAAGTGCTAGCAAGGGTCATCTCTCTAAATAGTTTTTATTTCGCTGTATGTGTTTAACACTCCATCGGTTTAAATCTCTTGTTATACTTACCAAAACACAGACGAGGATTTAATATGTAAAATGTTACGGACATCACGTAAAGATATAAAGAACTAACAATTTACCCAGTAGCATATTCTTGAAATAATTACAGGTTATCTACTGTATGTACAGTATATATCCTATGCCAACACATTGTGCACGTTCTTGAGAGGTTAATTAAAAGGAAATGTAAATTAACATTTTAAGTAAGTAATATGTATATTTGTAAAGTGTAAAAATAAGTGTAAAACGTATAAATTAATTGAAAACTTCGTAATGACTTTCTTCTCTTCAAAAAAAAAACGAAATTATAAGCTATATAATTATATTTACATAGTCCTATATTAATATATATATATATAGAGAGAGAGAGAGAGAGAGGGAGGTGGAGTGTGATTGTAAGTGAAACAGCAAATGTTTTACCGGGAAAAAGTTGTTACACTAAGTTAGAGAAAGGCTGGATCTCGAGTGAGATACAAAAATTAAATTAAGTGAGTGATTGGAAGTAAAACAGGCAATATATATATATATATATATATATATATATATATATATATATATATATATATATATATATATATATGTATATATATATATATATATATATATATACATATATATATATACATATATATATATATATATAAATCAGAACTAGTATTGTTCGATACAGGTGACAAACGCCTACAGTGGTATTACGACCTTCCTTACCGGTTTCGAACCTCTGGACATACACTCAGGGTCCATAGCCTAGTGGTTAGGGTGTCCGGGTTAAGCGGGAGGCCCGGGAATCCCGGTAGAGGCTGGAAGTTTTTTTCACTGTTCTGGATTTTCCAAATCACTACGATTTATATATATATATATATATATATATATATATATATATGTATGTATAATTGAGAAAATAGACGGCAATTAGGAAATTTGCAGTTTTTTTGTACTCAGCTGCCCCCTTATACTTCACCCTGCCATAATGTACACAAACGCTATCCGCAACATAACGTCATGTTAATTGTACCGATATTTGCGAGGAAAAAAACTTTTTTTTTAATTTTCCCTTTACCCCTCCCTGTAAACTCCTGTGCCCCGTGCACAGAATCCACACACCCCTCACAGGGTTGTTATGCTAATGAGATACCACTAATAGCATTAAAATGATCAATGAACATCAGGTGTTTTGTCAGCTGTCGTCTTTACGTTTTTTGTGATTGCAGTAAACTTTACCAAACATAAGTGTCATGTTTAACATGCAACCTATGTATGCCTTCTCTTGATGAAAGGGGTCATTAAGAACGAACAGGTTTAATCCAGAGGTTTCGTATACATAGCCGTATATGCGATGTTCTATCCAATGTTCATACACGTTAGTTTCTATGCCGGCCTATACTTTAAATTAGAGATAGCCTACACGGTAATACAAACAGGACAAAACAAAAATGATCACAAGCTTGACAAAACTATTGTAAATATTATTTTGGTCTGCATTCTTTAATTTGAGTAAAGTCAACCCCATTGTGTTTATATTACTATCATCATTGGCTACATTTGCTATAGTCGTTTAGCTACTCACCGTAACATAAATGGTCACCCATGACCGGGATTTAATGATATGGTAAGATGGCTTTTATTGGGTATTGTAAAGCATTCATGTATTACTAGTATGCGATAGATTAAAGTAATGGATGGTTGAAACTATTACGACACACTGTTTTTCTGTCTTTAAATAGCACGCAACAATGTAACCAGGACACCACCTTCAACTCCATACGAATGACGTCATCTGGATCTCTCGTTTTATCGACAGACTAACTGAAAAGCTTAGCAGATTGAAAAAGCTAGCAGACAAATGAACCGACAGACTAATCGACTGATCAATGGACTAATGAATACATAATGACTGACTGAATGACTGACTGGCTGGCTGACTGGCTGGCTGACTGGCTGACTGACTGGCTGGCTGACTGGCTGGCTGACTGACTGACTGACTACTGGCTGACTGACTCACTGACTGACTGACTGACTGACTGACTCACTGACTGACTGACTGACTGACTGAACGACCGACCGACCGACCGACTGACTGACTAATTGACTGACTCAATGACTGACTGACTGACTGACTCACTGACTCACTGACTGCCTGACCGATCTTCAAACTTCATGACCGAATGGACGCTTGAGTGCTTGAACGACTAACTGACTGATTAATTAAACGAATGCATGACAAGCTAACTATCCATTAAAAGGGAGATTTGTAAGCATTAATTGACCACTCTAAAGGCTGATCTGGCCGGTCTTCAGTCTGAGTGGCTGTCCGATTCAGGGACGAACGGACTGACTAACTGATCGACGAACGGATCGATCGCTCGCCTGATTGAATGACTGGTTAAAATTACTGGTTGGCTCACTGACAGTGTAACTGACTGACTTACTGACTGACTGACTTACTGACCGATTGATAGGCTAATCGAATGGTCACTTAATTGATTGAAAATAAATAGCTACTGACTGACTAGAGAACTGACGGACTAACAAGCATATTGATTAACTGAGCGAATATATAGCTGGCTAAATCAGTCTTGGACTGTGCCGGTCTCGTCATAGAGTCCGTCCTTCTGATCGGATGGAACGACTGGCAAATTGACTGACAGACTGATTAACAGATGTATCAACTTATCGACCCACCGCCTGACTTAATGCATATTAGATCTCCGATTGTAAATATCAATGACACTTTTCCTTAATTTTTTTTTTGGTCAAAACTAAGGTGAGCTAACCTGTTGCTGCCGAATTAATGTATATCAACTAATTGAAATGTAAATTTTTTACAATCTTTTTTCTTTAAAGAAATTGTAATCGCTGCAATAAAACTGTCACCTTGAATCAATATTTGACAATAATCATGCATGGAAACGGAGATCTGTTCCCTCAACCCTGTGTAATATATCCGTATACCATTCATCAATAAACTATACGACAGGCTAGAATAAAAAGAACATTAGTTATATACGAGACAACATATCAATAATAAGAATAATACCAAAAAATGATCATCTTAGGAGCCCTGTTCCCAATCGCAAGGCTTGACATGTTGTAAATGAGTGCAAATATATCATTTAACTCCGAATCGTCTCGTTTTATAAATAGAAGATACAATGGTTAATATTAATGATCCTATTCACAATGTTCGTTTATACACTTTATCAATATTGAGAATAATTTCCAACCCATTGTCAATATTCGGTCATTTAAATTTACACTATTTATATCTGCTTTATCATCGTATAGCAATACATTTGTGCTATTATTTCTTTTTTATATTTCTCTTCTTTTCTCAATTTCTTGCTCTTTTATTCTCCCTTTCTTTCTTTCTTTCTTTCTTTCTTTCTTTCTTTCTATTCTTCCATCGAATAAATAAAGTTTAAATAAAAACAAAATACGAAATAAAAATGAAAGAAGATACAATCAAATAAATAATATATTCTGATCGTCTTTCAGAAGATATGCGTGTCGAAAGTAGATTCAAACACGTGTTGTGGGTCGTCTGGATGTGTACTTCCACGCATGCGCAATAATGTACCCTCGCTTAAGTCCAATAAATCAGTAAAGTCTTTTATTATGACTACAATGACCATGTCAGTTAGATTTTCTGCGCTAGTTCTCTGTAAATGCACCAAACCAAGAGACCCATAGCCTATATAAATTTGTCATCCGATTTACTTTTAACTGACCAGCATGCATGTGGTGATTAATGATATTTTCAACCCTTAAAGTTAGGTTTCTTGCATACACCCATACATACAGACATACATACTTTTTAACAGGCAAAATTTGTTTTTATTTCCACGATGATTCTATGCTTTTCAGAGCGTGAAAGCATATGACCATAACAATTTTGAGATATTATAAATTCGAACGCTAAATCAACAAGAAATGGGAAAGTTTCAAACGGTGGAGAAAGTAGTGAAAACATATCGGTGTCAACCACTGCAGACCAGAATGAGGCGAGGCTATGTCTTAAATACGCATATTCTTGCATTATCGTGCGATAAACGCACGGTGGACCGTTGATGAACCGCCCCCCCCCCTAATTATATTTCACGGTGTTAATTAATATGTGACTATTGTCTATTCATTAATCATGATTCGTCTATACATATTTGGCTGATGTATGAGGGTCGATAAAACTATTTATAACCACCATGCACCAACCGTTCAATGTATTAGCCCCATGCATGTTACATTACGTCTGACCGGTATTAGGAATTAACACGATATAAGTGTATGTATGTATGTACTTCGCTATACCAGGGAGTTGCAATGGACCCACCCATACGTGTGCTACCGACCGACATGTCGACAAGCTTACAAATGTGCCCTGTGTATATAGATATATCTTATAACGGTTATCAGCGTACACCGTTTTAACCACAGAATATTGTAACTTTGTAACATTAGTTCTCACACTGGTAATTTTACCTACCCGGTTATTTCTGTTGTTGTAACTGTTGACTTCTAAGTATGCAATTTTTAATCTCCCACTGTCAAAACACAACCTAGATTTTTTTTTTCTTTCTCTTTCCATTTATTTATACACAATTAGAGTTGTGTGGTTTACCCGCAGTCACGGTTATATGGTATTGCTGGGCAGTCGGGTGTTGAAACTAGGTTTACGATCGTTTACAAGAGAGAGAAGAAAAAAGAGAAGAACTCAAAGTGGAACCCGACAGGTTACTTGTTTGCATAAACTAACAAGCACTTATATGATTTGCTTCAATTCTTTATGATCCTATAGAGCAGCAAAATAACGGTCTAGCCCAAAAGTAGAAAAGAAAGAATGAAAGAATGAAGGGGGAAAAAAAAGCCCAAAGAGGAATATATATAAAATGAATCACAAACTAGCAACACAACATGCCTTTGATGGTTGCGCTAATTAGGGGATTAAATATATAACCTTTTACAAATATAAAAGTTCAAGTTAATAGTATTGTCCTAGCGAGTTTTTTCCCCCTTCTCTCTCTCTCTTTAAAACGGCATTATTAGTTTTTTTTTGCTTTGGTAACAACACAATCAGTTTACGCGGTCTCCTGTTTCGATTGTTTGAATGACGTGGGAGCGATCTAATTCATTGAGACACAACCAGGTGGGGAGGATGTACGTGTGTTTTTGTGAGGTGGGATTGGGGTTGGGGAACATAATAAAGACGAGGCGTTATGTGTGTTGGTTTTGGTGGGGTGGGGTGGGGTGGTGGTGCTTGAAACGATAGAGAGGCGGTGGGGGTGAGGAGAGGGTGTTACTCTTGCTTTTATTTCATTGTCTCTCATCGGTCTCACCTTTTCTTTTCCGGCTGTATAGTTAGGATTATAGTAGGCTGGTGCATTGAAATATATATACTAATTGTCATTCATTTATTAGAAGATCATTATTAGGCTCTGAAATAACTTTGACTGTTGTAAGAGCCAATTTATATTTTAAGAAAAGGTTAGTGGGGGAGGGGAGGGAGGGGGGGGGTGGGTATTTCGTCTAGTACCATTTTGGTACAATGATTTCTGTATTTATTTCACGCACGGGCTCTTGCTTAACCCTTTTATATATTACTTGGATATTACATACGGATTAATTGACACTTGTAAATCAGTAGTAGTCCTTATGTACATAAATGAATAAAGGATAATAATGCTTTGAGCATATCAAAAAATTAATAATAAATTTAAAAAACTAACGAATCACTAACAAAGACTGACGTTTTTACAATCATGTACTTTAGAAGGATCTCGAATGTAAATAATATATATATATATACATAATATATATATATAAAATAATATATATATATATACACACATATATATATATATATATAAATTAATAGTGCATTAGCTGGAATATCATATTTAAATGGGTCATAAATTTAATAAAAGTCATTAACATAACCATTTACTTGTCCTACTTATAGTCTCGGGGTCTTCACACTATGTACATTTTATTCATTTGCCGATAAAATGATAAGAATAACTTCTTCTTTGTAGGAAACAATTGTTATCGTCAACGCAAGCTATCCTGTCATAGATTTTGGAAAATGTAGAATACAGAAATCGATCTATCAAACATCATAAACCAAAGCAATAAAATAAGGAAAATAGATACTTAGCAATATATATGTATATATGTATATATATATATATATATATATATATATATATATATATATATATATATATATATATATATATATATATATATATATTTATATATATATATATATATATATATAAATGAAAATCGTAATGAGTTGGAAAATCAAGAACAGTGAAAAAACTATATATATAAATATATATATATAGCCTATATATATATATATATATATATATATATTTATATATATATATATATATATATATATATATATATACATATATATATATATATATATATATATATATATATATATATATATATATATATATATATATATATATATATATATATATTTTAGGCAAATTTAGATCCGTATGGAACATTTTAAAAGTGATTTCTATTGGTCATGTCCCATTACTACAAGTATATTAAATTAATAATTTAAAACAAATTATATTAATTATATTATATAATTACAATTATACAGCAATCTTTTACTTCTTTTTAATATCACTAAGAGTACCATGGCATATATACGGGCCTATTGATAATTCATTCGTATACAACTTCACAATAATCAATGAAAGTTATCAATCATAATTTAAAGTTTGGGATAGTTCTATACTTCTCAGATTTTGCCATCTAAGAAGACGTCAATACGATTGCCTAATTTAATTTCAGCCAAATTCTATAATTAAAAACACGTCTCGTTTGAATGAATAATTGCATAATATTAGTAATCAAATCCTAATATAGATTGCAACTGTATCTACTTATTTTCCTTTTTTGTTTTTGAGGGGGGGGGGGGGGGGAGGGTGATACCCTAATATTTTATTTCGATTCTTTTCTTTATTTTTTTAAATTTATTTTTGTTTTCCTCTATTTCTCTTCTTGTTTTAATTTTTATTTTATTTCTTGACAGTGCGAAACTCTAGTTTTTTTCCCCCCACTGACCAAACGAGACCGTATATTAGCGGGGACAAGTGTCAAATCCCATTTTTCGCTCTATTTCGCTTCTTTATCCCAAGGTTTTGCCGCATACCATAACATGAATTCCTTTTGAATAATGGTAACCTTATCTTGCCCACATTGTTAGTCTATTCATATTGATAAATTATTAGGGGATTTTTTTCTTCAATTCACACCTTGCAAAAAGGAACTACAATATTATTTTCGCGAAACCCTTCCAGTCTTACAAACATCGCTTGTGCTCTGGGGACGTAACCCCGACAGACTCGATTCCTCCTTTCTCTTTCCTCTTGCAACCCAACATCTCTAGGAAAACACCTTGGCAAGTAACTAATACGTGTTAATTGGTGATTTTTTCTACTCCACCCCTCCAGTGTCCGAAATTTAAAACCTTAAAGAAGAAAACAAATCGATAGCAGCAGTATGGATGAAGAGGCTTCATCTCAAACCAATAAGAATTTATCTATTTCATTTTCCCCATCCTCTTTTCTACTCCTCTCTCCATCTCTCTTTCTCTTTCCAAAAATTAGACAAAAGTACGTTAACCCATAACCGAGAAATGTCAAACAGATTTTCTCGCGGTGATTAAAAAATCCACGATATTGTAATAGTGAACTCAATCGTTCATTTTGTTGCCGTTCATCTTAATTCCTCATAAGAACAACCGTCAGTTGTTTTTTCTTGTTTCTCTTATACGATCAACTACTACCTTTTTGAATGAGGGGTGGGGAGAAGTGTGCAGGAGGGGGGGGGGATGTGTATGCAGTACGTACTCTGTATACACAACAATATATCATGATGGAGGTAGATTTTGTCAGACGAACAAAAGTTGTGTATTTAAGGTCATTTTTACGCTGCCTTAAGTCCGGTAGGTTAATTTTGTAAGTCGTTTTGCTGTCACTGAGGTGTGAGGAGGCTCTACGCCTTTATTCCTAGCGAGAGCGAAGAGGCAGTTAATTGGGTCAGCTGAAGTATCAATCTTTGCCAGAAAAGGGTTGATCCATCAAGCTGCGTTAAATCGATCTTGATGGTATATGTCCATGCGTCGTGTGGTTTCTATCTTTTGGTAACTTATAGTCCGAATATTAAACGTTAGTTGTGTCAGACGTCCATTAAAATTTCAGAACTCTTCTACCAAAAAAAAAAATATATATATTATATTAAAATATAAAAATAATAAAAAGCAAAAGAAAAGAGAGAGACACAGCAACTCCCAATCAAAACATACTTATGAATCTCTTTTGCTTTACCAACTTTACAAAAGTTGACAGTATTAATTATCGAAATATTTCTAACACGCAATGTTTATATAAGACAAGATTTTTGAATAAAACTAAGTAGTAGTTTTGAAAAAGAAAGAATATAGTCTTTTATAACGGAACCCATGTCGTGCATATGAAATATTAAATTATTGTAAATATTTGATAATTGACTGTTTCCCTTAACATATTCTTTCAAGTTCTCCGTTCTGTTTATCCTTAAATGTAAGATTTATAAAATATTTAATCTTAGAAATCTGAACTTTTGATATTTCATCTTCAGATTGGCAACGGCTTAAAGTCGGTTTTTTACGCATAATAAATGCCATGCCTTAAATTAACTGTGATGTTTGGTTTTATTTTTCTCATCCAAAGATATCATATCTCATGTAACTGTGAAAATAGTAACGGCTATATAGTATTAGTACTAATAATAGTAATAGTTAGCGTGATAGTGATGTTGATAGTGATATTGATAGTGATAGTGGTAGTGATAGTAATAGTAAATAGTAATAGTAGTAATAATAGTAGTAGTGATAGTAATAGTAGTAATCATAGTAGTAGTGATAGTAATAGTGATAGTGATAGTGATTGTGATAGTGATTGTGATAGTAAAATTGATAGTGATAGTGATAGTAAATAGTAAATAGCAAATAGTAATAGTAGTAAGGATAGTAATAGTGATAGTGATAATGATAGTGATAGTGATAGTACAGTAAATAGTAATACCAATACCAATAGCAAAAGCAATACAATACCAATACCGATACCAATAACAATAACAATACCAATAACAATAGCAATACCAATAACAATACCAATAATAATACCAATACCAAAAGCAATACGAATTCCAATACCAATACCAATAGCAATACCAAAAGCAATAGCAATAGCAAAAGCAATACCAATACCAATAGCAACAGCAAAAGCAATATCAATACCAATACCAATAGCAATACCAAAAGCAATACCAATACCAATGGCAATAGTAATAGCGCCTACCATTACTTTTAGTTCAGGGGAATCTGACAATCTGTAGTCGCTTGCAATATTCTTTTTAAAATTAAAACAATTTACCAAAATATATCAAACAATGAATAACTTCGTCATATATTATTTATTGCAATGTTTATTTTTCTGTAAGGGGTATGGGCAGTTGCTGAGTATAATGAATTTAAAAATATTGTCGCTATTTACATGATGGGCATTCATTTCAGTATTAGTACTATTAATTAAGATTGAAAATATGAAAAGATAAATATAAAGGATGTGTAATCGTGTACATATATACTACTAGTAATATGACATCGCAGATTTAGAAAAAACTATTGACATCTCCCAGACACTGATGAAGTTATACTCTTTAACAAATATCTCTGTCGTATATTAAGCTACATATGTTGCTTGGGTTTGTATATCCTCTTTAAAAGTTGATCAAACTCAACTCAATCTAATTTAAGGCGCTCTGTATAATGTTTGACTGAGTTGGTATATAGATGTTATAAACATTCAGAGTAAACAAACTTGCGGCCTTCTTGTTTTCTTGCTTTCTCTTTTCTGCTTTTATTTTCTTCTTTTCTTTTCTTGTTTTGTTCATTCTCTCTGCATGTTCAAGTTTAATTAACTTGATATAATAACAACAACTCATACAGTGACAATAATATATCTTTGACCATTAGGCGTCAAGAATCATGTCCAATCCTGCCTCTACGTGTACGAACCAGCTACACGAAAGTCAGACTCGTAACCGTGATCACATCGCCAAACATACGCCTGTTATTACCCTTCTATGTTTACATTCTCATTCGCTTAGTTTACTTATAATCCAACGAGAAATCGCAAACCAGAGGTGATCACTACACGCTTATGAGATGCTCCGTGTTGATTTCATTACCCTATGTTTGCTTTCACTAACTTTGATATTACTTGAAAGAGAAACATAAAACGACATGTATTGCTTTGCAGATCAAGTTGATTTATTTAATTCGTATAGGAGAGTCATTGATTATGTTATATGAAGTTTGCAAACTGCACGTAACTTGTTTTTTTCTTTATTAAATCTCCCCCACCCTGCCTCCCTCATCTCTAGTTTTTAGCTTTAATGTTACAAGTTGACTTTCTCTTGTTTTGAGACAAACCGATCATGTTTCGATGACTTCATGTATAAATATTAATAATAGCTAAGCTAAACAGTAAAAATAATAATACTGTTAATCAACATTTGATATGAAAAAAATTCTGGGAAATTGTTAAGAAAGGGGGATAATGATAATAATGGATAATAATAATGATAAATTGCTTTCAATACTACTAAAACTTGATGGATATGTAACTATTTTCCATGACCAATACCAATTTTGTTTAAAGATGGTGGATTTTTCAATTAAAGTGAAAGAAAATGAAGAATAGTTTTCAAGAGCTACATATACAAAAGATTGTTCATGTTTTAGACAGGAAATATCTAAGAGTTTTGAAGCCTTATGAAAAGGGGATTGTTATTCCCCTTTCGTTTTGATATACCATACGTCATAGACCAAGCATGACGTCTCTAAAATATGTTATTCTATAGTCGCATATGCACATGCGCCGATGGCCGGTGGGACCCCAGGGGTAATTATCAGGGTTCTGCCCAGGGTGGATTGAGTGCCGGCAGGACTATCTAAGCGGAGCGCCACCATCGGTTGGCGCGGAGCGTACAAGAAAATTGTGGGTTTTGGAAACCCCCCAAATGGCCGGAAATGGCCCTTCCCGAGTATTCTGAGCCACATGTAGACAGCTTTGAAATGAGATCTTATGTCTGGAATTTTTCATAATTAATGAAAAAAGTTAGGACACATATCTGGAGCACCAGATTACAGACCAGCCGGTGGTGCCTATTAATAAATCATTCAGGCTGAGATGATAATTTTAGATGGGACAGTTACTTACGACAGTTATGATATACACACTGAGCGACTAACGCTGCTTCTCATGTATCGAATAGTGAATACAAAATCTGAGTGTAATTTCATGTACAAATAAACAGTAAACTAGTGAATAACTCCGATCAACTGCGCGATATCATGCAGTGAACCTGCGAACAGCGTTTATTACTGCAGTGTTACTGTATGTTCGACCCTCCGGCTATGGAGCTGTTTTTTGGAGTTCCTATCGAAAATAAGTGCCGGTCGGAAAAGTCACTCAGGTAGATTGTGGCGGTCGGTAATTCAGCGTGCTGGTCGGGCCCGACCGGCGCCGACCGGCAGCGGCAGAACCCTGAATTATGCAATTTTCTTTACTGTGTTATAAAAATGATTAATACAATATACCATATCTTTCCAGCCCTTCCATAGTATCCCTGTACCCTCTTATTGACCTCATGCAGGCCCCATTGACTGTACCTCCTCTGACCTAGCCACTCCACCCCAACCACCCCACCCCCACCCTCACCCCCACCCCTCCACCTGCCCGCCAGGCCTGGTTTTAAAGCACATAGTTCTTTCAACTAGATTGAGGTGTGTTTACCGATATCCAACTATGTATAAATATCACACGGTTTGCATGGTCGGTATGAGAAAAAGTAGAATAAAAACAACTATCACTCTAGGCCTAAGTGTGTAACTTTAAACTGATACAGCATTTCACTCACCGATAAAATTTGACTTTTTCAAATCCAATGTATAGAGTAATATCTTAAACAAAACGCGGTATATATACTACAACTTTGCCTTAATGGGATCCCCAGCACACGTACCGTACAATTTATCATATATATATATAAATGTAGTATTATAATATGCTTTAACTGGTAGCTTGACCAAAACCTTGTCTTATAAACGGAAGTTGTTGGAATTCACTCTCCAACAAAAGGAAGCAAGCAAAGCAAAGTGAAAGGTATTTAAGTTAAAGAAAAATGATATCATAAAAATCTTGGAGTTTCATGTAATTACCGAAATATTAATGGATCTACTCAATTGTTCGCCGAATATGGTCAATAGAAATAAAAACGGTGTTTTTTGGCCTCATTTATATCTTTTTTATTTTTTCGTCTTCATTTTTTTTTCTTTTCTTTTCATTTTTCTTATTTTCATGAAAATGGCTCATTTAAAAAGAATCCATTTATAGCATGGTGGACGAACTTTGAAATCGTATAAGCTTTACCTTGATCAAATAAAGTGGCAATTACCGAAGACGATACCTCATAACTGGTCTTTAAATGACTTACTGCCTTAAATTATACGTGCCAATAATATTGACCTTAAATTCTTGGACAATATTAAAAAATTAAACTCGGTTCGATTTAAGTAAAAGGGCTCATTTCCTTGCCTTAATGCGCTCTTTATTGAGCCTGCAACAATATATTTTCCTGCCTTTTTCTTTTTCTTCTTCTTCATTTACTTCTTCTTATTTAAAGTACTCTAGAAATGGATTTTGTAATTGAGAATCAGAATAAAGTTTCTGAACAAAAGTGTTAAAGTCCTTTCTCTCAATAATGTGATTTATTCCTACATATACCTACATATACATATACCTTTATAATATACAGTTCGATCCTTTAATAATTGGTTTGTCGCATTGTTATAGATTTAGGCCTTAAACGGCCACAATCAATGCTTGTTGAAATAATTTCTTTATTGAACTAACAGTATATGTATATACGTATTGTACTGGAATAGGGTCAAAACGATTCACTTTATATCAGTAATGTGTACTATTATATGCGTTATATTTTGATGTGTTAAATATTTTGGGGTGAACTTTATTTGGCTTTTGTTAATGTTACAATTCATTCAATACCCTTTTTCCTTTTTTTTTCTTCTTTTCTCTTTTTTTGTGACTCAAATAGTGCTGTAAAAATAATATACTCACTTGAGGGCATCTTCGTGTGTCTTTGATACGCTAACGTTTACAGTAAACAAAGTTTGTATCGCGGTATTATATACCCTTACTTTTCCAGCTGACAGCACAGAAAAGTGCATTCTGAAGTCAAACTATTGTTAATCACCCTATTTCTTGGTCTATTCCACGTAAATTCAGAAGCCAAATACAGGACAAAAGTAACTTCTTGTTAGAAGGGTTCTTATTGAACAACCTGTATCAAATTTACTCAGCGGTTGGGTTTTCTAAACGAAGGGGAAGCTCGGAGTTCTAGTTTTATTTCAATGTGTTCCATAGAATATATCCCGAGGGTGTTCTAAATATCTGACAATATCCGAATACACATTAAGATTTTTTCAAAGTCAATGTTTATGGAAGATTTTTTTTGTACCTTGGCGGCTGGTTGTTTGTCACGGTGAATAATACGGATAGAAAGAAAGTAAGAAATAAAGAAAGACAGACAGAAAAATCCAGTCCTAGTTCACCAAAGTTATTCAATGGTGTTTTAAAACAAGACATGTTTTTATAAGCTATTTGTCTATCAGCCCGAGTAGCTTTAAAGTCCTATTGTAAACTATATATATATATATATATAATGGTATTGTTTATGCACCAGACGAAAATTCATGCACCGTTAGCGTTACTAACTTGTTGACTGAAGTTTTAACCAGTCACTGAGACTCATCGACCAGTTTGAGCAAAATATTGTGATATGCTTTGTTGCATATAATGCATGGTCCTATAAAATCTTACCACATAATTTCAGTAAGTTATATTGAGAGCAATTTATTGTAACTTTGTATACTTAAATATTTTAGATTATTTAATTTTGGTTTACCATAATTTAAAAAATAAATAAATAAAAATCCCTTAACTATTAATCTCGTGCAACCGGTACATGTACTGTCATATACTGAATCTCCAGCGGTGGGTCAAGAAACAAGAATAATAATTGTTTCCACCTTTGTCTGAAATCTTATTCATCTTATTCCACTCTTTGAAACGTCAGTTAATGTCATTTTGAGGGAGTTCGCTTCCCGAAGATTTCTGTAAACTATAGGCCTAATGACTTCAAACTCTGTCCCTTTAGTGACCATAATCGTATCTTTCTTAGCATATTAGTCAGAGACGTTTGTTGCACTTATTTTCACCGCAAGATTGTCGTTGTCGTGAAACCTTCCCCCTCCGAAATGTCACAAGCATTGAGTACTTTGACCTTTAAAAGATCCAATGTCTGAGTTTCGAGGAAGTGATTTTTTTATATATACTTTTTATTTATTGCTGTTTCTCACTTTGTAAGAATTCATAGTTACCAGTTATTGTTTTCAAAGGGGTGAACAGAGGCCTCAACAGAAAAGTCATCCGCTATAAGTCATATATTCCCCTTAGTTATGATAATAAAGCATACATGTCAAATGAATGTGAGCCAGGAAAGAATACTGTTTAATTAAAGAAAGGCCGTGCGGATTTCTCTCCCTCAATATTTCCCCTCTATCTTCTTACTTTCTCATTGGCGCTATATATGTTTAGGAAATAATAAGGACAGTTTCCGTCAATTGTTTTCGACTGATCATGAATTCGATATCAACGCCCTAATTAGTGTATGGCTTATGATGTATATATCCAGAGCAAGTGTCGTCCTCCTGGAAATGATTTTAAGCTGACAAATTTCTTTCTCTTTTAATCCGAGTTCTCTATGAAAAAAAAAAATGCCATTTATTTACGAGACAAGATAATATACTCTCTCTCTCTCTCTCTCAAAAAAAATCAAACGCAACCATTTATTCTTGGTATTGTGTACTAGAGATCTCGTTGATAAGCAACTGCCACACAAACTTCACAGAAAAATCTTGATCCGTCTGAGTAATATCACAGCTTAATAATCGTGTCGGGATGGGGCGACGGCTGGGGAAGGAGGGGGGGGGGTGGAGGGTGGTTGTCATTTTTGTAAACGCGTGATGTAATAGAGCCACTAGGATCAGATTCTATAGAATCCATTCTCAGTTATGCCAATTTTTATTATGTTATTTGTGGGGGGAGGCGGGGTGGGGTGGGTGCTGGAGGTGAAGGGGGGGGGTGGAGTGGGCATGTCATACATGAAGACCTGTAAATAACTCGTAATGTTGTATATCGACATCAACAATAGTTTTCGGTCTAGCTTCCCTGACATAAATATTAAGCTACACAAAGTCTACAGTGAGTGCGCCATGGGACACAACTGGGCATCTTATGCTTGTGAAGCGTTTGCAGATAGGACGCGTGCTGAAAAATATATATATATATACCGTATTTTGATTTTTCACTTTTTTACAATTTCGTTTTTTTTATGATGTCGTAAATGAAATAATAATAGTAATAACCACACGTGATTATTTTGATATAAATATCCACCTTTGTCTGTTTGCAGCTGGTGAAATATGTAATACCGTTCAAAAGGATATATATTATCTGATCGTTGCAAGCAAGGGCCTGCAACGACTTGCTAATAACAAACCGTGAAATTTCTGCCCCGTCTTGGCGAGAATTTGGCGATGACCCATGTGGGACAATTTTCGTGTGCTTCTCCTTTTTTCGTTAAAGAGTATCTGTTGCTTGCCTTTAATGTGGGCTCTTACAATTCAGAGACCAAATTGAAAGATCTTGATATTTTGAAATCACAAACGGATCGGAATGATTTGGGATGATATGAACCTAACCAGGGTTCCGCATACTTCGGTAGCAACTTAATAAAACCCCAATATGTTGTTAATGCAGACTCTTAGGTTTCTTATTCAGGTACGTTATAACTTAATAACTCCAATATATTGTTAACGCAGGCTCGAAGATTTCTTATTCAGGTACAGTGTAACTTAATAAACCCAATATACAGTGTTAATGCAGACTCTTAGGTTTCTTATTCAGGTATACGGTGTAACTTAATAGTCCCAATATGTTATTAATGCAGACTCTTAGGTTTCTTATTCAGGTACGGTATAACTTAATCACCCCCAATATATTGTTAATGCAGTCTCGAAGGTTTCTTCTTCTGGTACGGTATAGCTGCTCAAAGCGCTTTACACATGTTAAACCTAAAAACAAATAGTAACAAGTACCAAAATATTAAATATATAGAACCAATAAGGCAAAAAATGTAAAAGCCAAAAGCAACAATATCAAAAACACCCGTACTAAACGATACTAAAAAAAAAAAATAAATAAATAAAAAGTAAAAAACCCAAAACGCATAATAAAGCCCAATTAGTTGTTAATGTAGACTGAAAGGATTCTTATTTAGGTACGGTATAACTTAATAACCCCAATATATAGTGTTAATGCAGACTCTGAGGTTTCTTATTCAGGTACAGTATAACATAATAAACTCAATATACATTGTTAATGCAGACTCCTAGGTTTGTTATTCAGGTACGGTATAACTTAATAATTCAAATATATTGTTAATGCAGACTCTTAGGTTTCTTATTCAGTTACGGTATAACTGGATAACTCCAATATGCTATATTGTTAAACTTAATGCAGACTCTTAAGGTTATAAGCCTATTTATACTGTTAACGTGCAAAGTTATGTTATCAGTTTTTGCATAGTTGCGAAATAACCCAAGAGGCTCGGTATATTGTTGTAAGTCTATTAGATTGTAATCCTAGTAATATGTAACCTAACAGCCTTAGTGGAATGCAAATAGAGATTCGAAGTTTTTTTTATTGGTTTTTTTTTTATCAGGTATGAAGTAATAAAAAATCCTCGGTTAATTGCTAGTGCAGACTAACATTTTGCATCCAAGTTTATATCGGCTTCTGTCGTACTTAAAACCCTCAAGCTACCGTAGGTTAGTAATTAGTACCAAGTTAAAGAATATCTTGCATTGCCAAATAAATCTACAACATTTTACCAAGGCCATGTGAAAGTTCACACCAGATTGCGACGAAAAACGTAGAAAACAAACTAGGGAAACGAAATTCGACAAAAGACTTCCATGATTCATGCCATGTGATATATTATTATTATTCTTGGCGTTTAACCCAATAACAAGATTTCTTACAGGATGTTCGGTATATATATATATATATTTATATATATATATATATATATATATATATATATATATATATATATATATGAAAATCGTAATGAGTTGGAAAATCAAGAACAGTGAAAAAGCTTCCAGCCTCCACCGGGATTCGAACCCGGGCCTCCCGCTTTGTACGCGGACACCCTAACCAACTAGGCCATGGACGCTGATTTTATGTCCAGCCTGTTCTAAACCGGTTAGGAAGGTCGTAATTCCACTGTAGGCGTTTGTCACCTGTATCGAACAATACTCGTTCTGTTGTGGTGACATATTATATATATATATATATATATATATATATATATATATATATATATATATATATATATATATATATATATATATATATATATATATATATATATATATATATAGCTATTACTAATAATACACATTCACGCGAGTATATCACCGTGGCTTAGTGGTAATGAGTTCGGTCTGTGACACGAAGGTCCGGGGTTCGATTCCTACCTTCGCCTGTATGTTGAGTCCCAAAAGGACGAAACCGGTCGTGCAGTGGAATTTGTGCAGTGGTGTGTTGATCTTTTATATCTATATCTATCTATATCTACATATACAGAGACAGCTGTACCATAACAAATTAACGTTGGGTTTTCCGTCATCAGTACCAACTGTTGTTCCACGGTAACCGTCGGCATCCGATGTTTTGTTTATTTTACGACCTACTCTGTTCTAACCGCTTGACAACATATTATGCCAATGATTGTATTGTTATCTTTTTTTTTTGCGGTTGGGTTCAACCACCGGAACACCACAATGACATCATGACCTGGTTTCAGCAACTGTGACGTCACGCGGGTACTCTTTTAATTGTCTACGCACGCCTATGAAGACTGAAAGAAATTTTGTCTTATACACAGTGACATTTTTAAAGTTGATTAAGTTATATACAGGTCCAGTCGTAGAGTTCTAAAACTTGACATGGGGGTCGGTTCCAGCCACCTTAATCAGGACCACCTCCTCCTTTATAAAATCCTTCACTATAGCCTCTAGTAGTCCTTACTTATTGATGCCGCTACCTACCTAAATCAGTCGGTGAAATTTAAGAAGTTTACCCTCCTCCCCGACCCCGACACACCCATCAAAAAGCTGTAAAACTGTGTAAACCGTTTGTAGTGAGTTGCAGAATCACGTGACCCAATCCAATTATGACATGGTTCTTACTCGAAGATGGAGTAAGACCGTCATGCGATGTTGCCTGCACCTAATCCCATCTATCCATTATAGTTCTCTGGTATTCGGATGACGTCGCACTGTAGCTATGTTACAAAATATATATAATTATATATTTTTTCAGATAAATTTATATTCTTTTCCCCGAATTTTAAGTTGACACTTTTCATCTTTTACTAGAATTTTAAGTAGATGATTAAGTGTTTCAGTGAGGTGAGAGGTTCTGTAGAATGGAGGAAAGTTAAATGACAATATTTGACCTGACTGACTTGGCTTTTGACAAAACAAAATACCTTTCTTTTGTAATATAACAAAGACGAATTATTTTCTTTTACGAATAACTTTACCCCACCCCTTACTCTCCGTTATACCACACTTCGCTCCATTTCCCAACCCATCTAATTCTTCTTCTTTTTTAAATTCTTTTCGTCTGTTTGTCATTAGTATTATTTTTGTCTGGATTTTACTCCATTTGATTTGGAAGATTCAATTTTAGACAAAAGCTTCTTTTTGTTGGGGTCATAACGATCACAGTAAAGTACATATCATCATAATCACCGGAAAAAAAAAAAACCTTTATAATACATTCAACTCACATTAGCTATAATATACAGAGCTGCTCTTTAAACCCTTCGTGTTTTGACTGGCCTTTCTTTATTTCTTTTGCGTCTAGGGAATCTTAGTGAGCTCTTTGCTTTTAATTTCCAGGTGTGGTGTTAAAGTTCTACCCAAAACCATGTCACCATGGTGGATGGCTGCCTTCAATATAAATCTTGCATAAATCATATTACCATACCGTGACGTGTTGTCACCATTTTTAGAAGTTTTGGAACCTGGCAACATATGCACCCTTAAAGGAACAAGCTATAGGAACCTTGTCAGTGTCGTTATCAAGTGTTCGTGTGTCATACTTGTTTTCACATGGAGACACATGCATGTGTGTATGTATGTTTGTATGCATATATATATATATATATATATATATATATCTATATATATATATATTTATGTATATATATTTATATATATTTATATAAATATATATATTTATATATATATATATAAATATAAATATAATATAAATATAATATAATATAAATATATATAAATATAATATAAATATAATATAATATAAATATATATACATATATATATATATTAACATGAAGTCTGTTCAAAGTATCTCTTTCGAGATCCGGCTTTAGGAATCACAAATGATTTCGAGTTGGTTAGCATCATGTTTGATCTCTAGAGTAAGGCACAATATGTCACCAAAAACAGAACTAGTATTGTTCGATACAGGTGACAAACGCATACATTGGAATTACGACCTTCCTTACCGGTTTCGAACCTCTGGACATACAATCAGCGTCCATAGCGTAGTGGTTAGGGTGTCCGCGTACAGAGCGGAAGGCCCGTGGTTCGAATCCCGGTGGAGGCTGAAAGTTTTTTCACTGTTCTTGATTTTCCAACTCATTACGATTTTCATTTATATATATATTTTTTTATATATATATATATATTATATTATTTATGTGGACGTGCAATCAGTGTCCATAGCCTGGTTGGTAGGGGTATCCGTGTTTAAAGCGGGAGGCCCCGGTTCGGGTCCCGGTAGAGGCTGGAAGATTTTGCACGGTTCTGGATATTCCGACTAATTGGAGGTTGGTTAAAACAATTATTTCAGCTTGCTGCTTAGTCAAGGGTATACTCTAAAACTTTGCTTAGCATATTTTAGCGAGCTTATTTGTCAAGTGAATTGTTTTGACATGATAGTAACCTATTCATCCAAAGTATATGGTACATATTTTTCAAAATATCTCTTTAGTACTATAATCCGGTTATCTCGAGGTGTATGTACGCCGGTTATATACGCAACTCATTAATCATGAAAATTAAGTCAAACATTTTTTTTCTTTTTAGATCAACAGTTTAGATTTTGGCTATTATTCCACCAACAAAACATTGCCGACTTAACCTGTGCAGTGAGTGATTAAACTGTTTATTCAAACGTTAACGCAATGGCAAGGTAAAGATTTGTTCAAGGTGCTTATGCCATATGTTGTATAACTCGTTAAAATTATTATCATAACGGAAAAAAAGTTCTTTATCGCTTATTGTTATGTATTATTGTGACTCATATCATCACGTGATAAAATGTCGCCACGACCTTTGATGTTTTATAAGTGACGGAGTATAGTTGTACAAGATAAGTTAACTAAGACGTCACAAATCGACATTCTAGTTTCTATAATACGTGTGTGTGTCAATCCCCCTCTTTAAATACTGAGAAAGCCCCACAAACAATTATGAAGGCGTCATTGCTATTATGTACAAATAAACTTAATAAACTCTACTTATGGAATATTACAAGCGTTTGTCAAAACATCACACTTATTTTTCTTTCTTTTTTGCCATCTTTTTTTTTTTTTTGAGATAAGCTAATAAACTTGTGAAACACAAACTAAATAATGACATCTATTATCGTTATACTACTTTAAGGGAAGACAAAACAACTTTAAGCCATGAGAAAAAACAAAGGGATATTCCCTTGTGTCTGCACCAACCTTGTCCCAGCTTTCGAACACATTGCACGGTAATTTAACTAAGTTATTTACCCACGTTCAGTTGCGTCAACTTAAACCTGGCTAAATTTGATTCAGACAAAATAAAGGCACATTCGGCTTTCGATGGCATAATTTACGACCAGAAGAAAACATTATTTTTTTTTATGATTATATATTTTTTTGAAAGAAAGAGTGAGAAAGAGACTGACAATGGTGAGATAAAGGTCTCTTTGCGTGAGTTAATTAATCAGAGATGACCTTGAATTGCATAGAATAATTGGACAACTTAGACACCTCTCTTGTGGCCAATAAATTCTTCTTTTACCGGGCTACGTGAAATCCCATCGATTGTAAATAACTATGAGTAATGCCTTACTGTCGCATCATCCGGCTTACAATGTTTATATTTATTTATGTTGCACAGAATCACATATGTCATACACATTCTTTGATTATGTTGTTTTACGAGCAAAGGAGGGAAAGGTAAAAAGAAAAAGACGAAAATAAAGAAAGAGAAAAAAAATGTCAGCTGTCAATGTAAAGTACAATTCTATTGGGGATTTAGTACGTTTCGCAGAACTGGTACTATGTGCGTACAAATCAATCATCGCGGGTGCTTACAGTCTGTATTATTTTGTAATACTTAGTGAAAATTGGGTCATTCTTCTATCATGAAATAAAGTGGAAGATTGGAGAAGAGAAAAGGGCAACGACAGGCATATATAGAGAGAAAATAATGTGGAACTATAGACTTGTCTGAACATTGATTGAATCGGCTAACGAAACTAGATGATGTAGATATTGTTATAAATGTTGATAGTATAAAAGATCTTTGTTATTAAAACTAGAATTACAGTGATATAACACCTACATAGACCTATATACGTTAAACGCGTAAATGAGGAGTTTACCATAAGGTATACTACTTTAGTATGTTATGATGAAATATATATTTGTTGATGCGTTCAATAATGGATAGACTATTTCGTGGGCCAACCAGGAAATGAAAAGTAACATGAGAATAGGAGGGGGAGGGGATGGGGGGGGGGTTCGGGTTGTAGTTCAAGGAAATCAGGCCACTCTTCTGAGTAGCTTGTACACACTAAATATCCATTTCTTTTATATATATATATATATATATATATACATATTTATGTATATAGTTGCAAATTCCAAAACAGTTAAATAAAGCTTACAGCCTCCACCAGGATTAGAACCCGAGCCTCCCGCTTTATATATATCTATATCTATATATATATAAATATATATATATATATATATATATATATATATATATATATACACACATATATAAATATATAAAGAGATATTATGACTTAGACTTTATATTGTAATGATAAGTTTGTTTTAGTACAGCCGATCAAGTCGCAGGCAGAAGACTACTTCACCTTTGTGTTTATGGGCCTTTAGTTTGATAACACTTATATTATGTGCTGTCGTATAGTCATAAACCAGTCAAGTAGGTTTGCCCAAAGAGTAATATTCTTTGAGGATATGGTAATTCGTGGTAGATCTTCATACAAAACACCTTCCAGAATTAGAGTCTTTTACGACACTGAAACCTCCTTGTAATCCAACAAAGATTGGGGGGGGGGGGGGCCTTCCCCAAAGAAACACAAGAAGGAAAATTAATAATAAAACGCTTTATCAAATGCGGTTCCTCTTCTTTCATGACGAGGCAAAGATATCTGGCTGGGTAGTTCGGTTACTGTTGAACAAACTGTTTTACAGTTATTGCCTCATTTAGTCTTCTAACAGTGTCAACAAAGTGAAGATGTTGTTGCTAAACGCGCAATAAATATTTTGAAAGACTACACAAACTTTGTTTTACAATAGTTAGTTCTTTTTTTTTTTGTTGACGAGACAGTCCTGTCCAAAGGTTGACATTTTAAGGGATTTCGAGATACGTTTTGGCAGTTAATTTTATATCTTATACGTTTACGACATCAGTAATAAATTTTTATCCCATGTTCGTGCAGAGAGTATGAAACATTTGGCTTTTGAAGAGATCTTCAGCCATCACAACTAGCCAAATGTCATTATGTAATTAACATCACTTGACGCAACTTTCTAACCATCATTATATCCGTTTTCTAAATCATGAAAATAGAGGGAAAAGAATAAGGTTATATACTCTTGTGTCATTGCAGAAAATTCCACATGTGATTTGCCGTTTCTGCATGTTATGTCATGCTAATACATGATAGGGTTAAAACCATTTTATTATCGCAGGGAGGGTGTGTATGGGAGGAAGGGATGGCGGAAGGGAGGGAAGGAGGGAGGCAGGGATGGAGTGAGGGAGGGGCTAAGTAAAGGAATCTAACAGTAATAACAAAAGTAAAGGAAAATACACGAAACAAAGACAAAAGAAGAACACACAACAACAAATAAACGAACAAAAGTAATCGAACATACAATATGTACACAATATAATACAGAATATATATAATACAGAATATATATAATACAGATGAAATTAAATGAATGCACAAATGGTTCCATAACCATCCTCCCCTCCCCATACACCACCTCTCCATCCTCCGGCATCAATGTTAAATAGAACGGTGGTGCATTACAAACTAAATCCACTAACACCAATGAATATTGGAATCGCAAAATATTGCAAATCAGACTGTCGGTAGGGCTGTCAGGAGGAGTGGTAGGTGTGGGGGTGGGGTGGGTTGGGGTGGGGGTGGGGTGGGGTGGGGCGTAGGGGTTAACTACAGCCAACTTCCTCTTCCTATGATTTGTTTTCAAATTGAACAGCGAATGTAGATGAAAATGTCAACTTTTGTGATTCTCGTTTTAGTGGTGAAGCAACCGAAATCTATTTAGATATTACGTATTTGCTATAAACATGGACACATTCCATATATACATACAAATATATATATATATATATATATACATGCAAATGCCCTGTGTGCTTTTGCGCTGTTGTTACATAGTCCGGACAACTTAATGGAAGTAGATTGTCTTTCACAATATCATTGGCATGGAATCAATTCAATAAGTAATTGTGTTGCGTATACGACAGGTGAATACATGAGCTAATGAGCAGTGAAAAATCGGACACACACACACACACACACGCGCGCACCCATGCACAAACATAGCCACATACGTATGAATTGACTGTGTTTTAGATTACAGGGGGTGTAGCGCGTTCAGAAAACATAACTACAGTATAACGGACACCTATAGCTAATATGCGCCATATTCAGTACATTTGTTGTGTGTGACAAGACACATCATATGTGAAGTTTTGATAAATCCGGGAAACTCATTAAATATGGGAAGGCTGTGACGTGGAGTGTTGTGCTGGGGAGGGGTACTCCAAGCAAATGCAAACGCAACCCAACTGTCTTAAAAATTACATATTTTTTAGTGTAGTCGTCTTTGCTTGTGATACCAGGCAATGTACTAAAGTCCCATAGCTTCGCAGTTCATTAGTTTATATATACAAGTTTCATTTCTGTCCCAAAATTTCCTTCAGCCCTTTTCATATTATGTCAAAAATATCCGAATAGTATTTTTGCGATAAATTCAAGTCTTGTTTTTGGTGAATATAAAACAGAAAGAAGGAAAGGAAATCGCCTTTCTATCAATGATAATCTAATAGTTATTATAGGTAATAGTTGCTGAAGGTTTGGGTCTCAAATCACCGTTAATCTTCTATTATGAAACCTAAAACATAACCAGATTTCAAAACAGATTCCAAATTCCATTCTGTCTTGTCACTTGAATCTTGTCTGTCCGTAAACTTTGCCCGAGATAAAAAAAAAAAAAAAAAAATGTTTGCCAAAAAGTGGGTTGTCATGCACCCCTAGGACAGCAAAATACAGTGTCGAGGGAAGAGAATTCTGTTGTAACCATGGTAAATGCAAGCTCATGAGGGAATCAATACCCCCGTTACAAAAAAAGTCGAACTTTTAATGGCTGTCAATTTGCATTAAAAAGACTTTTGAGAAGAGCATCATATACAGTTTTTGTTCAATGACAACAAAATTCATAAATTATGAAAGCATAACAACTTTCATCAGCACTGGTTTTCTCCAGTTTTTTAACGTATCTCCTCGCTCATCTCTCCCTGCTGGACACAAAACGATGATTTTAATTGAAGAATTATTTTATGATATCTAAACGCTGAAAAGGTTTCCACTAAGATGATTCAAATGAGATCCCTTACAAGCATGAATGAGATACGTTTCATGGAATCAGGTGCATGTTTAATTTGATTAATGACTTGAGTTAAACAATGAATGAATTATTGAATGAATATTCTAGCCATGCTCGTGCAAAGTGTTCAAGGGGAAATCCCAACCGCCAAGCTCCTTGCAACGATAACTTTTTGAATATGGAAGTTTGATTTCTATTATTATCGTCTGTTTACTTACTGGTGTACGTTAAGAGATTAGATGTTGTTGTTCTGCAGCACCCTTACTCAAACATACAAGCAGTTTACAACACCTCTTCAAACTGTTTTTTCCCCCTGCAGTGCAGGAATATTTTATTGTCTATTTCTATAACACTCCCGAATTGAGTATGACTATAGTGGAAATAAGTCAGAAGTTTAGACACTATATAATAGAAAACGTTATATACTGAGAATGTTAATCCACTTTTGAAGTTTAAACCAACTTAAACAAGTTATTTTATATATTGTCTTCTTCGTTTATAAAAAGGGAAAAAAGTCACATATTTGGAGAAAGGTGAAAGGCAGGCTCATTGTTTTTTCTGCAGGTGTATCTTATCATTTCTTAATCACGACACCTGTCGATGCCGAAACCTATAAAAACCTGGTCATTAAAATTGAACCAAGTGAATAAGTCACAACGAAACTCTAGAGAGGTTTTGAGTAAACGATAATAAAAAAAATAAAGAAACTAAGCCGCAAATATATTTCACCATATTTTCCATTTTTTTCGACCATTCTTTCTTTCTGTTTGTCGTTCTTCGTCTTTCGTTTCTTTTGTAACTAAACAGTTTTATCAAAGGAATTATAGATGATCGTTAATTTTGATTTTAAAGTAGACAAAATGGCGGTTTCTTGATTCTCCTGTGTGATAACACTAACGTGTAATGACAATGGAATGTAGTGACGAACGTCCCATGTTGAATATAATTGTCAAACTGTTCACCTCATATCCAAAGTACAGAGTCACAGGCCCGCTGCATGTCGTTTTCTCGTTTTGTGCGCGTGCGTGCGTGCGTGGGTGGTTGCATGTGTATAAGTATGCGTGTATGTGTGAGAGTTTTCTTATAATATGAAATAAGACTATTTTAATATATTTTCCAATCATTTAGAGCAAAAGTTGACCATTATTAAAAAAAATATATATTTAGATAATTCAGGTTTTCTTTGTAAATTTTCATATTCTTAAGTATATTCAATGTATAAGTTGAAGAGAATTTTCTTGTTATGTTGGACGTCCTTATAAAGAGAGCGCAACGTAAGTTAGTCTTATCGTGGAAGTAGTACTCTGTTAAGGTCACACTTCCATGGTCTTACAGCGCGCCATATGAGCCCGGGATCTCAGGCATGACGTCAACATCGAGGCCTATGACTTTATATTTTTAAGGCTATAACATCAACTTAGTTATACAGTAGGTTGGTAGTGAGAGGGGAGGGAGGGGGGGGGGTATTACCTGCAGAATAACTATTTGAATTCAGCCAAATGTTACTTCAACTTGATTCTGTATAATTATTTATGTCATGGTACTAAAGAATACCATCACTGCACTATCAATGAACGTTAGTTACACGGTTGCCTGCTAGCCTACTGTAATCGATATAGTTTGGTACGTGCCTATGTAATGGTATTGTAGAAGGCTAGGCTGACGCTGCAGATGTGACGTCATACATGAATTCACGGCTTACATGGCGTGCCATGGCCTTACATACGTTCGTTACAGCATAGACATACCACCTTTCGTTATAGCCTATCTTGTCACATACATATATACCAGGAATTCGTTTTAGGTCCCATTAATACCCCACCCCAGCCCGCCCCACACATACTCTCGTACCCCTCCCATCCAATGGGAGTATTAATTGTAGGTAGGCCCCAGCAGTTACAGTTAAAGAGGAAATATCGGCTGAAGTGTTCAGAAAGATTAATGAAGGAGCATCGATATAAATACGTCTGAAAAACGCTGTATCGAGTAAAAGAAAATCCAAATTGATCACCAATAATTAATTCATTTCCATAACTTTAACGCAACCTCCAGAGCACTTTCACTCATTAATACATTAAATTTATGTTTGTTTTTCCTTACACCATCCCCATCATCATGCCATGTATGGAAAAATTCAGTATAATTTCAGACAGTCAAATGTATGTGTCTTTTAAAAAAATCTGTGCTCAAATTTATTAGGTATATAATACTATTAACACTGATGACCTTCAATGTGCATATGTATTGATATAAGTCTTTCTCAATACTTTCTCAATACCTATATATATATATATATATATATATATATAAATGATTATCGTAATTAATCAAGGATGATAGAGTTACGGTACTTGTACAGATCCCTCTCTCTGTACTTTTAGATTGGAAGTTCTACTGTTGGCAGATAATATATATATATATAAATATATAGATATATATATATAAATATATATAAATATATATATATATATATATATATATATATATATATATATGTAGCGTCTATATCAATTACCTGTCATACACCGTAACATAAAACTATATCTAAAAGGTTGCAATGATACTCATCGCGACATTATTGTGTTTATATCTTCATAGTAAAGACGTAGCGATCATAGCTATATATATATCATAATGTAGGGAAAATTTATTTCAAGATCAACTTGTTTGTAAATAAATCAATATGAAACCAAACGCTATATATAAGAGCTATATATATATATATATATATAAATATATATATGTATATATATATATAAATAAATATATATATATATAATATATATATATATATATATATATATATATGTATGTGTGTGCGTGTATACATATGTGTGTATAAGTAAACGTTGGCGCTGACAGCCGAATTTGAACGATACAGGATAAGGAAATATATAGCACGAAACTGTCATTTGGGCAGCTACCGAGAATGAATCAGAACACATAAATTACTGGATTCTGTAGTGCAGTGATCCCCTGCATTAATTATGGTTTTTTTTTTTATTTGTCAACAAGCTTTGAGTATTTCAAAAGGCTCTTGAGGTTTTACTACGAACCTCTCATTTTCTAAACTTAAAAAGATAAGTATAAAAGTTACATAAAAAGCACGAATGGGTAACCTGTATGAAGTGCAAACTAATTTTATGGGTATAAGAGACTAGTTTAAAATATGTAGAAATATGTACCTTTTTTCCCCCAATGATTTTTAGATGATGTTTTGTTTTATTAACCAAATAAAAATCAAAATGTACTTACTAAAAACTGCGAGGCTAAAGTGTTGTAGTTAATTTCGAGTCAGTTTAAACAAAGGCATTTAATAATCTATATATATATATATATATATATATATATATATATATATATATATATATATATATATATATGTGTATATATATATATATATATATGTATATATATATATATATATATATATTTGAAATCGTAATGAGTTGGAAAATCAAGGACAGTGCAAAAACTTCCAGCCTCCACCGGGATTCGAACCCGGGCCTCCCGCTTTGTACGCGGACACCCTAACCACTAGGCTATGGACGCTGTTTGTATGTCCAGAGGTTCGAAACCGGTAAGGAAGGTCGTTATTCCACTGTAGGCGTTTGTCACCTGTAACGAACAATACTAGTGCTGTTTTTGGTGACATATTTTGCCTTACTCTAGAGATCAAACATGATGCTAACCAACTCGAAAATCATTTGTGATTCCTAAAGCCGGATCTCGAAATCTCTTATATACATTAGAAAATATGTTTCTTGGCACAGGGAGTGATGACATTTCGGCAAAAACCTAACGGATTGTTTAAAAAACCTATTAACAAACTTACATTAATTTTTTGGATATAAAAGCATTTCTGGTTTTGACTGAGGGGATATTTCCCAATGTTTCTAACAACATAGATACCATTAGTTACATTCAGGGGGTATCCAATACTATGCGTGAATCATAAAATAGCCGTATAGTCAAGAATGATAATACAAAGTTTTACAACTGATCACAAAAGTGTTATTTCAAGTTCAATTATATTTTGGATGAAGTGGAATAAAGCAATTTATGCTCAAAAAAAATTGTGTATCACTTTTTTTTTTTTTTTTTAGCCTGCTCTTTAGTTTGTTTTTGGTTCACTTCGCGTGTATATTGTTGAGTTGTCAGGTTATACAACAACTTCCTAATATGTAAACAAAGTCACTATTGTGTTATCCAACACTGGTTGTGTACATCAAAGAACATAAACAACCAGTTTCCTGTATGCCACCAAGCTTACGTCCGTATTTTCTCCGGACATTCTTTCTATGGTTTTTTTGTGGGGAGGCATGGGGGTGTGGGGGAGGTTGCTGAGTGACTTTACAACTTGCTAAAAAGAATAAATTCCGGATTTTTTAAGGTAGTTCCAGCAAAGTTGTATTCAATCAAAATGGACGAATTAAAAAAAGGAAAATACTGTTCCGATTTAATCATCTAGCAACTCAAATTTAAGCAAAGAAAGTCAACTTGTCCATAGTAAAAGGTCCTCAACCATTCTGATCCTATATTGAAATTTTTGAATTTCAAATTTCTAACCCTTTCGAAGTAAGTTTGGACCTCTCAAGTTAGACCCTCCCCCCCCCCTCCCCACATCCCAAGACCGGGACAACTTGTCTTTCTTGAGATAAAATACGGTAACCCTACACCAATTGGCTATTACTGGGAGAGGGGAGAGGGGAGAGGGGACAGGGGACAGGGGACAGGGGAGAGGGGACAGAGGACAGGGGAGAGGGGACAGGGGACAGGGGAGACACTTAAAGACGGAAACAGATTTATTCTCATGGTCTCGGTCGCTGAAAACAAGCGCAAAATTAAACGCAGAGTAAAGCCAACTTTCCATAACACTGTAATGCTGCACTTTGTATTGAATTTGTCAAAGCGTGATGTTATACTAATGACATTAACACAAACTGTTTGAAGAGGTGCAGAACTGGCTAAGGTGGGCGTACGTGACTGGCATATATAGCTATGCAGATCTCATATAGTTGAATTGAAAGTTATATTCATGTTTTTTTTTTGTGTGTGTTGAGAATATTAAATGGGTTTGGAATAATATTTAGAGTTGTTAATACTTTCATCCCCGTGGTCTTAATGTCAGCTAAATATTAGTCAGATGATCAGCAGATTATCAGCATCGTCTGAATAAACACTTTGACAAGGAATCGTAACATGTCATATGAGCCTCAGTTTCCTTATGTTTTACAATGTTGTGGTTGGCTGCCATGGGTATAACACAAACAGTTGGCCTATAATTAAAGCAGACCGGTTGGCGTATCTTTTTCTTCTTCTTCTTTTATTTACCTTATCAAAATACCAGATAGTAAAAGTTGAAAGGTGATTGAAATCAAGGAAAGAATTACCAGCCTAAAGAGTTGTGTTCTTAAGGTAAAAATGTCAATAGAAATCCACCCAAACAGGAACGAAAGTTGCACTACAAGCAGGAAATGACCCATGACGGTAGTAGGCTGTTATTTACAAAAGGAACTCTTAAAAACGCTGTGGAAACCGAACCGAAATTTCATTCCCATGTAACGGTGACCACTGTAGCAACTCGTGGGTTCAGAGGAGGTTGTTTATATTTCAATGAAAACAAAAGGAAAGATTACAAGTCATTTAGCTAATCTCTATTATTTTTACAAAGAGAAGAGAAGCGTTTCAAATCTTACTTTTCCGTCGAAAGAGCGTATTACTCAAAAAAAGAGGGCAGTATTTCAAAATCATCTGTATCAGTGACGGTACCATGACGAAAATCAAGGAAAGAGAGGCTGAAATAGTAGATGTAGTGAAGCTAATCCATTAATCTCCTTTTCACAAAATCTTCAAAGCCTACCCCATCGCCACTTTCCCCACCTTCAGACTTCCCTTCTTTGATACAAATACAAACACACACACACACGCACAAACACATTATATATATATATATATATATATATATAAATTAAAATCATATATATATATATATATATATATATATATATATATATATATATATATATAGATATAGATATAGATATATTTAACAAGTGAACGCTGTTCTTAGACATAATGGGCAAGTTAAGATTGCGCTACGGTGCCCCTCCCCTCCCCACCCCCACCCCGGCTCTATCTTCTCTCATGATGACACAACATTACCAAGGAATTCGACCAAGGAAAGAAAATCATATTAAGTACTCAATTGTTACAACATTTTACTTATTTGTAGATTCCGAAACGGCTTTCCAAGCCATCCTGTCTCTCACCACCCCCCCCCCATCCGCCCCATCCCCACATACACACTCGGTTGTGATATGCTTATCATGACACACTATTGATTGCACTAGCCACCATGGAATGCGTTATTCACCTTTTATATTTGAAGTACACTTTCAGATAACTCAGTCACATGTAAATGTAGGTTTGTATTTCGTGACCATTTTGAAGGAGCCATAGTCTCCTATTAATATTGTCAGTGGATATTCTAGATTGAGAAATTTCGTTAGGCCCTTCATTAAGATCATCAGTATTGAAACACAAATTTTAGCATTCTAAAAAAAAAAAAAAAAAATTGCTTTCTGACCTTTTTCAAGTTATTCCCCAGACATTGAGGAGTGAATGAACAGACTTTGAGAGTGGAATCAAAGTTCATTTTATAGTACATAAGTGACCATTATCTGTCATTCTAGCATATCTGATGACGTAGAGAAGAATGGGGAAGGGGGGGGGGTGATGTAGGAGGAATGCAAAAACATGAAGCAGGAATAAATATTGTTGCATGCTTATCGTGAAAAATGTCACACATCTCTCCTCTCCCCATTCACCATTCACCCTACACGCAACCCTCTTCCCTGCAGAGGCGACGGAGTCGGAGGCGCTGCGGAGGTGGAGGGGGGGGGGGAGGGGAGGGTAGGGCACTGGAAGCACGTTCTCCCAGTTTTATGAAAAATCAATAGTGTCCCTTTTCATAAAAAAGAAATGCCCATGTGTTTTAACAAGTATTTTTGACGAATTTGGGTATTTTAAAAAGTTGCCCTTTTGTTGTGTCAAAAAGTTGCCCTTTTGTTACAGAATTGTATGTTATTCAATACTGGTGTAATGAAAAAGTGCCTCGTTTATGAAAAACTAAGAGAAAACGTAATTAAGAAACCATTTGTCGAAAACAAATAAACCTTAAAATACTGGAATTAGTCTCCACGGAAAGTAAAGAGGATCCATTTTTGGGGGGAATGTTTTCAGGTAACTTTATGGTTTACCTTCTCAAATAAAAATCACACCACCTGCCCTCTCGAGGTTTTTTACCCCCTCACCCTCACCCACCCCCCCATCCTCACCCTTCCCTACCACCACGAATGAAACCTCTTCGGCTGCCCTTGGTTTTCCCTCTTTCTTCACGAAGGCGTGATTCAAGTTGCTCACAATACGTATCTACCGTACTGCATAGAGTTCAGTGTTGTATTTGGCAACCGAAGCCATATCTGTGCATGCCGAAACATTTTCCACTTTTCGAGGTTGAGCGAGGTTGCCCTCATCACCCCCTCCCCCCTCTCACCGCCCACAATAGAATATCTTCTTTTCCGCGAGTCTAGTTTGTGAATTTGTTAAAAAGTTCGATAACATAGTGACAAAAAATCCAATCAAAATTCAGTCGTTTAGGTCGACTATATCAAGCTGTATTTGAATGAAAAGATTAAGTGTATTTGTGTTATTATAAGAAGATAATGTTACACAAATCTTTATTTTGTTTTGGTAGTTTGTAATAAATAGAATATATTAATCAGCATATTAGTAATATCATAAGCTAACCTCTTGATTACAACATAAAGAAAGTGAGAAAACATGAGGAAAAGGCTTGGCTTGCCACATCGCATACATAATGTATTGGATATTGGACACGCTTCAACATGTCCTATCAAATGCTAAACTAATACCAAGAATTATTGTATAAGTAACACTGATTTCGCGTGTTAAGCTTCTGAAGTTGCTTGTTTTTTTTTTTTTTATCTATTTTGGGTTACTAAAAACAATGAACCTATTGTATATATATTCATCTTAATTTCAATAAACAATTATTAATATTGCTGCTTTAGTATTACACTGGTTCAGTTTCTCACACGTTATCTGTTTTCATTTTGTCTACTGTTTAGAGTTCATATATATCAAATTCACATATGATATAGCGTTTGTTTGTTTGGGAGGCATTGTTGGCAAAACTCCAGTTGGCGTTCAACTTCTCTATCAACTTCTGAGGGTTAAAAATACTGCTGTGTTAGCGAATAATACTGGTTAACCGTACATGCGGTACATACAGACCGTATCATTGATTAAACGACGATATCTCAATGTAACTGCATGAGTTGGAATATATTCTAATAAATGTTAGAATAGAAAATCAAAAAGTTTAATACAAAACAAAATTTTAATTACATATTAGAATTTTTTTGGACCATGCACCATATACAGGAGGTTTCCTGTATATTTCCATCAAATTAACGTAACCTGGGAATAAGGTGCTGGAAAATAAAATATAACTTGCAGTTTGTATTGGACTTTTCTGTTCTGATATACATACATATATATATATATATATATATATATATATATAAATATATATATATATATATATATATTTATAAATATATATATATATCTATCTATATATATATATATATATTTTATATATATATCTATCTATATATATATATAGATATATATATATATTTATATATAAATATATATATGTATAGATACATATATAGATATATATATATTTATATATATAGATATATATATATATATATAGATATATATATATATATAGATATATATATATATATAGATATATATATAGGAAAGGAAATGAAAGGATATGTGTGCGTGTGTATATATACATAGAAATAATATTAAGTAAATATTAGTTCTAAACTGATTAATATTGGCAAATACGAAATTAACCTATGCAAAAAGAATATTCTCATCTCCTTTTTGTTTTATATTGTTTTAAATAAATATTTACAAACATTCTTAGTTCATTAGCCAGACTATATGTCTATACCTACGTACCTACCTACTTTACATTATTACGACTATAGACCCCATATACCATCTGTGCACGAGTCACGTGACCTCCCGTTTTGATTGAAGGGTGCCCGTCAGTCCAACACCCATACTATCTAGAACTACAGCTATAAAAAAAATCGATGCAAATTAGTAAACAACTTCCGCTCCGATTAACCGCTCAATTGGGTTCTTACACACGTTAAAGACCACAGATCAATCCCTGAGAACAAATCCTTATGCTACAAAACTGTCCTACTGACTTACCCCTACTGTCTTTAAGAATAAAACAAAACAGAAAGGACGAAAGATAAAAGAAAGAAAAAAAAAGCGACAGCAAACGGAGACAAGAAAAAGGAGGGGAAGAAAAGCTAGCCTTTTGAATTTTACAAGGCCCCGTAGCTGCTAAGCCTCGTCACCTTGCGACAAGAGAAAAGGCCCGAAGCTGAGTTGACACAAAGTATTAAGATAATAGGTACGAATAATCTCGCGTTAACTGCTCGTATTGTTCACGATATGATTTTCTATTATACGTGTCCTATTTGCCAAGTCTCTTATTTCTTTTCATACTGTCTTACTTGCTTCTTCGCCTCGTTACCGTCGTTGTTTTGTGCTACCAAAACACTTTGTTTTAAGCCCAGAAAAAGAAAACGCTACAGCAGAAACGGTGGTAAAAGAGATGGAAGAATAGGATTGTCAGCTATTGTTAATGGAAAAAAAACCAGTATATGGGTAAAAGATAGGGGGGAAAAGGCGTGTTGTTGTTAAAAGGGAACATTGGTTTCAAACTCGTAATGGCGTGAAGGTAAATTCATCAATTCTTCGATTGACTGCTGAAGCATCGGCGACCTAGATCTTTTGTCCTGGTTTACAAAAGATGTAATTGGCTCTACTATGAAAGGATAGAAAAGCCTAACCATGAAAAGGTGAGATAAGGACACCCTCAACCTTGGATTTATTTTCCTTATTATATTTCGGTTTTTTTTCTTCCTTTTATGAGGTTTCCTTCAAACACCCTTAGGAAAAGAAACATTTGTTCAGATAAGAGCAACTGTTATTTGAGACATGGTAGGCTGTACTATGGGTTGTTCAAAAATATTTAGGCTAATTTCGTTGTATACAAAAGAGTCGACTTTTGGTAACAATTGAGGGTATTTCTACGTCTTCGATAAAAAATGTATTGGTTAAGTAGACAAAGAATAAAGGTTATTGGGTGATGATAGGGGGTGAAGTGGAGGGGGGGGGGTGTTATCTGCAGAAGGTTGAAGGTCAATTTTCTTCATTCAATTTGATTTTCAAAGGTCTTAGAAGAAACCTGCAAGAAATATAATCCAGAGTTAATTACAGGTGATTGAATCGTTTTGCTTCATCGAACGCTTTTTTTCAAAAAGAAAATTAAGTTTGATTGTCTAGGCTAAAGATATAATCACCGCTTTAAATATATGTCTCAATGAACGCTGGGATTTTTAGCCTTGCGCTAAAAAACAGAAACGTTTCAGTTGCCGGAGAAATGTACTGAAAAAGTGTAAGAACCCAGTTTACATCTTTTTCGTACTATGTCATGTGCAAGAGATTCCTGGAGACGAATAACGCTCATCGAAATGTTTGTCAAATGCAGGTCTTCTTGAGAGATTTCACATGCTTTTTTAAAAGGAGAATGTTGAATTTTAATGCTTGCTAAATTATGCACAGACTTACCAAAGTAGAAGGAGTATGTATGTATTTATATTATCCTCCTGCAAGCAGGAACTCGCGAAGAAGCCATCATTGACTTATCAAAGCCGCAAGCTGACCGAAGTCAGTCTCTTAAGATTCATATTTTAACGTCCATGATTATGAATTGTCAACAACTCTGTAACTGGACGACATACACAAATCGGGACCTTATGATTGAAAAGCACCGGTGTTAACCACTGAGCCAACACTCCTTACAACATCAAGTACAACATCAAGTACAACATCAAGTTTGAGTAAAGGCTCTGAGCGCGTCTGTTACGAGTACTTAACCGTACAGTGTACTCATATGTCATCTGTGCTAGATGTCCGAATTTTCAGGGTACGAGGGCAAAAGTCCATAAGGTACCAGTAAAAGTAAATATGTCACATGACATTGCCAATGTGACACAAAGGTTACAACCCAACGTAAAATACCGTTTTCAGTGATTGCTTCAGACAGACAGACATACAGACAGACAATTATTGGATTGATATGCTATACTATAGTCCAACAACAACAAAAGGGAGATTTGGAGTGCTAGTAATTTTTGCTGTAGCTATTTCGGTTTTCAATATATTCGCCTTTAAGCTATATACTCAATCCCAATAATACTCCTTTAATTGGTGACGAACTGAGCTCCTCGGTGCAGGTCTTATTGTTAATGCTAATGCATTGTTTTATCAATTCTAATTATTTAACCAAAATATGGTCTTTAAACTTCATATGAACAGCAAAGCATCCGATTCTTGGATGTCGTTCAAACATCATTTGTCCTTGACAAATGTGAAACTCATTATAAACATGTCATTTGAGGTCCCAAACAGTTGTAAGTTTTCCCATTGAGCTTTTTTGTGTGTGTGTCTCTGTGTGTGTTTTCCATCTGAAGAACTGATCTAATGGTCTTTGTATTTGTGGTACAGAAATACAATCAATATCGATCGAAGTGGCATTTTAATAGTTAAAACGATCAAAAATAATATGTCTAAAGTCACCCGTTAATGTCAGCCGGGTGACTTCAACGCGCCTTTAGTCAACCATCAAGATATAAACCTTAGTCACACCGTCTCTGGTCCAACGCGCCTCCCCATCCCAGATACCTCCTCCCCCTCCCACGTCATTCGTCTACACGCCCTCTATTTTGTGAGAATAGCTTTATCGTGAAATAATTAGTAATAAAAACGGTCAATATAGCATATGACCGGAACTAAAAACGAACTCGTGTTAAAATATATGTTAATTGTTGTAACTAAAGGAAACGGAGAATTGCATGTGTAATATTGTCTTGAATTTGTTCAAACATTAAGTGAACCAAAATGTATATTTTAATATTTTAACCAAGGGCGTAGGAACCGGGGGGCTGGGGGGCGCCAGCCCCACAGTGAAAAATATGGAGGCGGAAGTATCATTCCGCCCCCCCCCCCCCGCTTCGCAATTCAGAAAACCCCTTTTTCATTTCCAAATGAGAAAAAAAATCTCACTTGGAGCACCAAATTGCATCTAAGGGCAGGTGAAAATGCAAAATTATTTACAAAATGGAGTGGGTGTTGAAGTGTGCTATATTGCACCAAATTGCATCTGAGGCCACCTGGTAATGCGAAAAATTCCAAAGGGGACACCCCTCCCCTTAGACCCCTCCCCAGGCCGGCCATCAGTCTTCAGCCCCCCCACTCAAAAGTACCTTCCTACGCCACTCATTGTAACCGTTTAAACTATACCTTCAGTATAGTATCTTTCGTGGCAGATCGAAGTAATAAATATGATTCACATGACCAGAAATTTGGTATAAATCAAACAATGTTTTTTTTTCTACTTTCATTTCTTTTTACCATTATGAAAACATACTGACTAGTTCCGCGAAATAGTGTGAAAAGACTATACAATTGTTATTCCATTCAATGGCACAAATAATCAATTCTTAAATAAATAATGATATTTAAGTATTCTATTAAGGAACAACAACTGCCACGAATGGTCTGTAATGGTTGGAGAATCTCTACATAAACTAAAACAATTTAAATTTTTAAGCATCTCTGGTTGTTGTTTTTTTCTACGCCCTCTCTCCCGCCCCTCTCTTCTCCGTTCCAAAAGCAAGTGATGGTTAAAATGTTCAATATTAATAGCTCCACATGAAACGGCTCTCGTAGAAGTTAAAAGACATATCTATCCAAAATATGAAACTCTTATAAGATACCATAACGTTATACGTTACCACTACATGTGGTTACTTCGTAGCCTTCAACAAAATCAATGATCGGACAAGCTTTCCCTGTGGAATATATCAAGTGTGTCTATCAAATAACGTTTTAATTGCATGGCGAAACGTGGTTTTATATATATGTATATATATATATATATATATTTATTTATATATATATATATATATTTATATATATATATATGTATATATATGTTTATATATGTTTATATATATATACGACAACCTCGAAACACATCGATCCCCTCTCCCTCCCTCCCCTCCCTCCCCCTCCCTCCCCCTCCCTCCCTCCCCTCCCACCCCCTCCCTCCATTCCCCTCCCTCCCCTACCTTCCCCTTCCCCCGTCCTCCTTCTAAGACACTCTTTATAAAAGATCAATTCCACTACCACATGATTACTCTTGTAGAGATCCAAACATTGAGCCAAACTAAGAGAGAGAGAATAAAAATCCGGCAGCACTTATGTACACCACGTGACAGAGACACCTGTGACTGGAACATGACTGCGAAAGATTCTTAAATATTGAACACCGAATCATGCATGGTCTAAACAAAAGATGTAATAATACTCATAATAAAAAAAAAATCAAAAAAGAAAGAAAAGTGTACCTTGATTATTTGAAAAGATTCGTGTTTCATCATGTTTTCAAATCATTACGTTTATTTGAACGAGCTAATGATATTAATAAAACTCGAAATAAACAAATTTTAATACTTTTATAATTCAATATATACACGCAGACAAGGATGATCATTTAAAAAGGCTTTGAATAGACGCAAAGTACTCATCAAATTTATATGTTTTCTTTGTTTTTCCCAAAAAAAATCTCATAATCTTATCAAAGATGGAAGAAAGAGAGATAGGAAAAAAAGATGGTATATAAAAAACGGCGCATGCTCTTCTCACTAAATGATACTATCGTATATATATCTCCACACGTGGGCTTAACGCCTTGTTCCTCTGGGTTTTATTTAAAATGACTAATTTTCATAAATTGGCCAAGCATTGCCTTTCTTAAAACATCAACATTGAAGAATTAATAAGTCATGAGAAAATAAGCAGGGATTTGAAAACTGCTCTAATGTATCATTTCAGGTTTTCTATTTACTTTTTTTCCATGAAAAAAGGAAAAAAAAAATGTTTTGCACATATTGCTTATTCGGGCAATATTTGATAACTTTAATCTACATACATACGCAATATCATGTCTAAGGTATATAGTCAGTCCTTTATACGCTAATTAGAATGTGTCACGTTTTCTATTGTTTTTTGCTTTCTGCATTGCACGTCCTTCGGACAACTGGTCTTTTAATATGTGTCTTAATTTTGATCACTCGAAATCCGTAATAAAAGTTGACATAACGGGATATGCATTCAAAAAGGTGAATTTGACAATACTTTAGTCATGATTTGCCATAGTGCATGGGGGGAAAACATGTATGCTATAGTATACGGTAATTCATTGTTTTTTGTATAGCTATTCTAGTTTTCAAGATATTTCATGTGCAAAATATGCTTAATCTCTGGAATGTTCCTTTAAGGCTAACTTGAAAATGACGTGGTCTCCTCAGTAGTAGGCCTTAATATGAAATCCCATTGCTGTATGAGTTCTGTTAACGACCACAACCAAAAAATGTACCTGTAACCTCATGTTAATAACAGAGCACCTTGGATGTTATTCCGCACTATATACTTGTCCATGGCAAACCTGTCCTACACTGTTAAACGAGTCTTTTGTTTTCGCATTGATCTTTCACGGTGTTGCAACTGCGGGAATTGACATAATTCTCTGCGTATGTGTCCTAGGTGGTTTTAAACGGGTCGTTTTCTCAAAGATTAAAAATGTTATAAAAATTATATAAAACCTGTACTGATAGTAGTGTTTTTGAGAAAACAATCTGTTTACAGGGTCATTTATCAAAACATACGAAATGTTCTAAAATACAACCCGAAATAATAGCAGTGCTTTTGAGCGGTATACAAGATATCAACATTATTTTGGGGGAGGAAGGTGGATGGGGGGGGGGGTGAGGATGCCCCTACCTTTCACTTTAAGTCGAGGAAATATGGTTCTGTAGAGGAATTTGTGACAATCAGTCGGGGACGAGGACGACAGTTGCGGGTAAATATCCCCCTTTCAACTCCCCCACCCCCTCTCTCTGTCTTCACACACATACAAAACAGGTATATTTATAGCACAATTTGCGTTTAGAGCTAACTTTATGTTCTTGGGTGAGTCCCGAGACCCCACCCCTACATAGGACTTGGCTTCAAAAACCACAGGGTTCTTTATAAAATCCATTATTAGCTTCTGGTATTTCATAAAGGTATACAGTCTTACCTGAATCAGTCCGGGAGGTTGGGGGTGGGGGAGGGGGGTGGGGGTTAGAATTTGTTTCCCTCTTCACCTCCTACCTTATCCTACTATGTACGCCATTGTATCAGTCAATGTTGTATTTTCTATACAACAATCATGTATTGAGAAATGGCCTTTAAACATAAATAATGAAGTGAATCAATTAAAGTCGCCGGAATTTCTGAATCATGGAACACATAATTATATACCAAACAGTCAATGGGAAACCTACGTGTTACAAGGCTTCCACTGAAACTAGTTACAATGAAGAATACACATTTGCGAGGGCGGTGTGGGCTGGGGTGTGAGTGGCATCCATTGTGCTCATCTATTTATATATTTGATGCTTTACATGAAGGACATGGTTTGGTTGAGTTATTATAGAACAAAACAAACAAAACAATGTATTAAAAAGCCCCCCCCCCCCACCAAAAAGAAAAAAAGAAGAAAAAAATGCCTGCAAACGAGGATCAAACGTATTCAGCTTTTAGAGTCTTAAAGAAGCATTCCAATTCCAGAGGTTTAACATATTTTCAAGTTGAATATCGTGAAACCATGAATAGCATGTAGACACATTACTATCAATCACATGTTTTTGTTCTTGGATTTTAACATACCAAGACTAAAATTGATATCTAAAGTTTTATGTTTCTGTAGATTTTAAAAGATTATATATCTCAACAATTCTGCATGAAAATCAAGCTTAAAATATCAAAAGATGGTTTTTCTATGCGACAACTATACAGTTAGGCCAGGTATATAGTAATTCGGTGAAATAGTCATATACCTTTATGATTGTTTATACAGTAGAAGTATAGCGTACTTTCTACAGCCCTTGAGAATACATTCCAAGGTCAACCCTGCTGACCCGATGCTCTATGAAAGCGATCATATAGAATCATGTGATTTACCACCACACGGTCTGAATAGAATATGGTTGTAGCTATTATAGAAAAATAAATAAACAATGTATCAACTTTCTTTATATCAGTTTGTTAGCATGTTTTGACAGTTTTTGTTTTAAGACGGAAAGCATCTACCTTTCTTTGCTTCAGACTCCTTTAATGTTTCCGAGTGGCATTTCGGCTTTATGAAAATGAAAATACAATTTTGTACCACGAAAATTAACCCGGATACAGGTGTTGAGAACGTGTCACGAATACTGGCCAACTACATCTGTATATTTACATAAGCTGAAGACTTGAAAAGGCTTACAACTTTTTAGAGTTCCAGTCGTTTTTTTTTTTTTTTGTTGCTTTGCCCAACAATTTGCCAAAAACCAAATACTGGTGTCAGTGGTGTAGATTATTGAAACAGTCATATTCAAATACATATATTGCTATACCACAGGACGTCCCCTTGGACCTAAGTATACGTAAGGGTGGGTCTAGAGCGGGGGTTGGGGTGGGTGTGTGGGTGGGGTGGGGGAGGATATTGGGTGGGGGGACCTCTCCGTTAAGTCTCACACCAAAACATCAAAAGTAGATATTAGCGCACTCTTGTGTTAAGACCTAATTTATAGAACTAATTCCTTAAGTCTAAATATCCCTCCGATTGCACCAGTTTACGTTTTTAAGATTCCAAAATCACCCGAGTACAAACCCGAGTACAAACCCGAGTACAAACCCGAGTACAAACCCGAGTACAAACCCGAGTACAAACCCGAGTACAAACCCGAGACAATTTAATATTGATGAGTATGAGTACACAGCAACACGAATAGGAGTACAAGTACAGACTACGGCGGTATTGCAATAGCTTGTTTTCTATTTAACATTAGAAATATGTTTGTTTTCATATGAATAACACGTAAATATGTAGCGAACGCACACTTTTGTCACAGCGCCCTCAGTTATTCATTCTCATTTCTCAAGGCAGAAAACCGACTTTCATACAGGAGAATTTTGAAGAAAATAACAAAACAGTGAAACCTTAAATAGTGCTTTCTGGGCATATTTTGGTTTCAAATTAGGTCTATAATTAGATGTACATGCAAGTGGTGTGGGTGGGGGTAAGGGGGGGGGGGTGGGTGTACAGCCCACACCTCCCTGGATTCACGCCTGATACATATTTAATTTTTTTCGTTATCGGCGGGGTCTTATTAAAAGAGTTTTGTCAGCCTTCTCGCGAGGTGCAGAAACATTTTTAGAGGGCTGCAAGTGTATCCATCTGTGTTTTAGAGTCACATGTAAATAATATATTTTTTTTACCATTTTCGCACACTAAATTATTATGCCTCCATTTGAACACTTTGAAAATTACGCAACGTTTTAATACTGGAGATAATATTTTCACATGATTTTTCAAGAGGATGTGAAGATCAATAGAATAAAGTTGTTATTTAAGAACAATGCTATTGTTTACCGTATCACGAGATACTCGACAAATATATTTACTCCCTTGAAATGTAAAAAACAATGAAGTTCATCGCGACCCGTGGTGTCATTCGATAAGCTGATATCTCCATGCACATTAAAATCAGAAATCACTTGATTTCCTGCCGTTTTTATATTTTTTTATAGGGCAATCTTATAGCCGAGCATTTCAACTATTCCTTGTACCTCTTGTACCTGTATTAACAAGTAACGGAAACAATGAAGTAATCTGCTTCAGTGTATATAGTTTGATCTCGGCGGGTCAATGATGATAAAAGTTAAAGTTCAGTAATTGTGCTATATAAATTGCAATCTATTGATATTGATTTGATGCAATATCCATTGTTAGCTTTCCCCACGTGGTCATTTCTAGACTCTAACCTAATCTTAGGACGACCTGAATTCTATTTCTACAAGAAGAAAAAAGTTGATGAGAACAGAGACGAATTTTAACCGGTGTCATTTTTGTTTTGAGTTTTGAGTATGCAGGTTATAATTGCATCCAGCCAGTGGTGTGTGTATATATGTGTCTGTGTGTTGGGGGGGTGGCGGAGGGGGGGGGGTTGGTCTGGGGTTGAGTCACATGGGGGTTGGATGCCATCAGTACTTTCGTTACTCTCTTCCACCAGATCACACACTGTCGTATTTCAATTAACTGATTCACAATGTAATAATTACGGAACGCAGTTATTGCGTATATTTTTGTAGCCTAGCAGATGCGTTTAATACAACAGAGAGAAGTACGTACAATATATGAAAATGAAATCATTACTATAACAGCTATTCATTAATTTGCAATTAAATTGTGGGGACAATAAACTTTTGCTTATGAAGAAACTGACTTTAAGGTGTACCGTATAGTGCATGTGTAACTGCCTATCGGGACTTACCCTCACCCCTTCCACCTCCATTCCCCTCCCCCTTCCCCTCCCCTCCCTCAGAGGCAGAGAACTGTTCTCGGGTTGGGTTTTTTTTCAATATAAAAAATAAATAGAACAAATTGTAAATTGTTTTTAAATTGTTTTTCATTGTTTTAATATTTTTTTGGAGGGACAGAGAGAATTTGCCAACCGAGACTTTACAGAGTCTGGCCTGTTTATAATCTAGCTACTGCAAAGTCCGGGCTTAGCCTGTCCGAGTGCCGACAAATGCGAGTCCAGAGTAGCCTATACAGTGGCCTCGAGTCTCTGTCGAGTACTCCAAATCTGATTAAGGCCTATTTCTCTTTATTAATTATCCTACAGTTGAAGTAAGAAATTGATTGAACGATCCCCCTCCCCCCACCGCTCCCTTCCCTACCTCCAGGGTCTTCCTGCATATTTTTTTCCCACTGGTTTTAACCTTTTCATTGCACTTCTTGTGAACGAGGGAAAGAGTAAACGAAAAGTGTAGTTAGTATTCTTCCATTAATATAAATATATGCCTTAGGATAGTAGAGTGTATATGTAAAATGAAAAGCACCTTCAACTGAAATTTCTAACTCTATCTGTCTATTTATCGCATTTAAGCCTCGTGGCTAGACAATCCCACCTTGAAAGCCTATTAAAGACCCCGCAGTTATTTCTAATTTTGTCAATATTTTCGTTCAAAAACAGTTGGCATTTTGTTCCTCCTTTTTTTTTTTTTTTTGACAAGAGTCAACCAGGACCTATACCCCCCTAACAACAATATTGACAATCAGGTATATATCTCTACAATACATCTGCTTCTATCAAGATCCGACGATCAATTGAAATGCAATGACGTAGATGTCGTAACTATACAAGATAGGTTAGGGAAACTAGACTAATTATTCAAAAGTGCCCTGAAATTAGGTCGAGCGTTTAAAGCTCACGTACACTTCAATTAACAAGATTTTGTTCCAATGCATCTTTCAAAAGATTAAAGCTTCCATCCCCTACAGCTTCGGGGGTGAAAGCGGACGAACATCGACCGTGTAACGCCCTTGTTTCGTCCTAAACAAACACTTTATTTTTTCGCGTGCACCTTTCCACTTAACTGAACATTTCAATTTTTGCACGCTGATTGTTCAAGTTAGTGGTTTTTATCCCATTGGCCCCTTTCTGCCAGACTTCTGTTGCCTCCCGATTATTATTTTTTTTCTTCCCTTTTTCCTTTTTTTTTTTTTTTTGGGTTTGTTTGTAGTCGGTATTTTTGAAGTCGTAGAGATCACGCCTTATACTTTCATCTAGGCCAATCGCGCCTATAGGATATTGTCCCTTCTATATTGCTTAAACTACAAAATAAAATAAAAATAAAAGCCCAAAAACAAGAAAAGAAAAGAAGTAATAATAATAATAACAAGGAGAAGAATAAAGAAAAAAAAAAAAAAAAAGCTCTCGAAGCGCTATGCCCTTCACTTGACCGCCAATTGAATGGTAGTATTATAAGAAATTGCACTTAAAAGAATACCTGGTATCTACACGATGGCTTAATATCAATTAAGCCGTGCAAATTTTTCTTCTCTCACAAATCGAATCAAACAAATTTATCTTGGAGGATTTTGGGTTCGTGAGATTGACAACTAAGGGGATTTAATGCGAGCGGTCGCGATAGCGACAAATAATATATATATATATATATATATATATATATATATATATATATATATATATATATATATATATATTTAGAAGGCCTATATCTAGTTTGAAAAAAAAATTCACTCCTGAAAAGGAATAAAATCCTTACCCTCGGGGATTATAAAATCAGTTTGAGTTGGTCAACATTTATTTATTAAAAGGTTTATTACACACACACACACACACATATATATATATATATATATATATACATATATATATATATACATATATATATTTGTTTAAGTATCGAAATGGGTTGATATCAGTGTGAGATACGAAAAATGAGTAATTATATGTGTACGTGCAAATGTGAGATGGTATTCAAATTATGTTTATGTGTAACATGATTTTTTAGTTATTTATATATATAATGTTCAGGCAGAACGGATTAAAATACTGATTTTAATTGGTTTGCTTGATAATGACGTAATATTTAATTATTTTTAAATTTAATTTAATTTAGTGTTAAATTTGTTAAAAAAAGAAATGAAAAGAAGTTTGGTATTACTCTTGTATAAATCTTTAAATTGTAAAATGAAAAGATGGATTCATAATTTAAATCGCTTTATTTGATTATTATGATTATTTTCCATATTCTCAGTTTCGATCGTCACTCTTTCCCCTCTTTTTTCTCCATTTCTTTTAATTGCTTGTATTAATTTTTTGCAATGAACTATATGACATTAACATTATAACGATGCTTAGTAAAAACTGAACCGGTTAACAGACACGGGAGCTGGTCCGATCAAAGCCGCGTGGATTGCGGGAACAGACACTAAGCTATATAGTCGACTTTGATTATTGGTAACATTAGAACTATTGATAAAGATGGTAGGCATGGACACGTAAATAAAAATATCAACCTCGTTATGAAGATTGAAAATATGTTATAGACAATATATAAATAAAGAGCATTTTTAAAAAAAAAGTTGAAATTTTAGCACTACTTTTTCATTTTACTTTGACCAAAGTATCCATGGAGACCAGTTTAAATATTTCGGCCGTTAATAGTTGCTGTGAACATTAAAAAAATAATTATTGATGGCATTTAAATAATTGGTGCCACTTCAACATTAAACGTATAGTTTGCGATCATTATAACCGTTCAAGAAATTAACACCATTTTACACATTTAAAATATAATAATTTTAACCACACCAGCTACTGTTTATGAATGGTTACCGTGTTAAACCAATTTAACATTTGTCTCCGTTGCCAAGGTTACAATGTATAGAAGCATTAAACATCTTGCAATTACTTACAAATGTCACAACCAATGAAGTAATTAAAATGTGAACAAAATTTTAATTTTACGATTATGTAACCCTTTTTACTCAATAATACAAAATGAAAGAGAATTTGTCATTTGAAAGTGACATTCATATCTTGCACGTGGGCATTGTTAACATGGGAAATATGAAAATGATTGCCTACAATATGAAATCCGTTATAATGTCTAAATCTACATCACAATGTTAGGAATTAAAGTAACATTAAATCTTTCAGAAAATAAAAAAAATATTAGTTACGATGGCTTAAGACATTTTTTGGTAGAGAATAATCGAAATGGACTTCATTATTGAAATAGTATCATTGGCACTATTTTGAAACCGAAATAAATAAATATGAATTTTGAAAAATCAGTTGTGATTGTAATGACTGTTATCAATACTCTAGTGTGGTATAGCGACGAGGAATAGGGTCCGGGTAGAGCAATAGACATGGGCATCAAAACGAACGAGAGAGTCCACATTCATCTAAGCTCAATCCACATGCATGGTTTAGGGGTTTGTTGTTAGGAACGTTTGGTAACTATAGTACCTCTAGACACCCGGATATGGCAATCTGCAGGTTTATTACAGCCTTAAAGTGGACACAGACTCAACCTTCATCTTTAGCCTATATGACAGAGATGTTTGTGAAGAGCAACTACCTCAAACCGCTAAGAAAAATGTTGTTCTGAGTTGGGAGATGTTCTAGTATCAAAAAGTCGTGCCCGGGATCTGTCATTTTGTAAATCTGTGATGTCATACTGCCAGTTTAAGATCTGAAACCTTTCAACTTTCTCTGTCTTTATTTATCTCTCTCTCCTTCTGTCCTTCTCTGTCCTTCCCTGTCCTTCTGTCCTCTGTCTCTGTCCTCTGTCTGTCATTCTCTGTCCTTATTTATCATGTTTTCAAGGTAGAATGCTGTGTTTTACACTGTAAAACCAATGCAATCATTAGAACATGTAGGCATACATATTACATGGAACGTTTGCAAAACGCCATCTAAATTACAGCAAATATATACCTACATAGAAAACAATTGAAGCAAGTAAATTTTCGATATTAGTTTCTATAACCAAAATAATGCAGTTATTTATGTTTGGTTAACAAAGTTTTATGTCAAATAAATTAACACAAACTATACCCAAATTTTGGGAGAAAACAATATCCGTTTCGATGTATGATAGTGGTTAATACAACTAAAAATTAAAAAAATGAGTTGGCAGTGATGAAATTATCAAAAAATGTGCCATATAATATAGTTATTAATTATTGACTAATTATTGTTCATTTACAATGTTATTATTATAATCTCTATTTTTAATTTAACTCGTAAGTGCAACATCCAACAAATTTTGATGACCAAGAAAGCAGATTCTTAAACCATATTAAACTCGATAAAACTTTGTTTTTTTTATTAATAATCGCAAATCATAAAGTTGTGATAACTGTCTTATTGTTCATTTTTGAGTGTATATCTCATATTTGGCTCTTACCGGCATTTAATATGCATAATACGGCAATATAATCCTTTTGAATGATTTTTCACTTATCTTCAAAAGAAGATAATTTTTTTAAATTATTTTTTTGGAAAAGGTAAAGAAATATTCACATGATAATAGAAATTAATAAAGTCGTCATTTCTTAAATTTCTTAAATAAACCCGTCTACTATCGACCGATTTCTATATCTTCTCTTTCATCCTCATTGAGGCATAAATGAAATATATGCCTCAATGGCTTATTAATTGCAGACACACTTTCATGAAGTTACTATCATAAACAGCCCCCCCCCCCACACCCCTCCTAAGTCATCCAATTCAATAGGAAATAATTTTTTTTTTCAGTTTAACTAAACGGAATGCCATAAGTCAAGATATTTGTAAACAGTAGTCCCACCCCCTCCCCATTCCCTCTACTTCATCTCAAAAAAGCAGCACTGTGTATTTTGTTGCGAGCAAAATACGATCGGTTGCCTTTGCTAAAATGTATATGGCATATAGCATCAACACTAGTGTATATTGGTTTGTGTATGTTGACGGTATGGTAAACAGTATGACTTTGATAACACATGCAACCGACAATAATTGTTTCTTCGTTTCATCATCATTATAAAACCAACAAGTTTAATAACTGTAGATTTTGTAGTGACCTTATCTTTTCATTTATAACCGTTGGGTATGGTACACTACTATAAGTGTGCAAAATTTAGCCTCCTCGGGCGCATACATGAAATCCTAAAATTTTGAATCGGTTTCAAAATAACATTCATACACGATCGTGTATATATAAGGGGAGTATTCCATTCTGATATTTGCTAAACTGTCAAGTTGACATTTTAACCCAGGCAATAAGTTTTTTCTCCTCTTTGTTGGAGGGGGGGGGGGGGGGTTAGCGGTTGGCGCCTTGATATATAGAGCGGTTCAGCTAGAATTTAGCATTAATTTCATATAAATTGACCTACATAAAGACGTTTTCGGCACATATTCTTTTTATACTGTTTGTCTTTATCGTTAAGACGAAGAGAACTGGAAACCGATAATGACACAAATTCTTTTCTTTTGGTGTCGATTAAAAACTTATCTTTTGCAAAACAGCATTTACGGTTTCCTATCTGTTTGCCACAAGTCGTTTACAACAATATAGTAATTGCACTTCTGGGTTTCCTATTGTTGTTTCGAATCAGATATTTAACCATCTTTTTAAACAAAAACAAAAGAGAGTTTCACTATTGCGTGGTACTATTTAATTTTTCTTTGTATTTAAAAACAAAGAAGAAGTTGCAACGGAAATCATACTCTTGCTATCAGCTGTAAATATGTTACTGTATCAGATAATGGTTAATGTTAAATCTACATATTTTAACCCGAGGACGTCGCGCAATTGTACTTTCGAAAGTTCAAAACTACTGTTTTCCTCTCGGAAAACAAGTTATTAGGTGAATATAAAACGGGTGTGGTGGGGTTGGCGGGGGGGGGGGGGGCTAAATAAATGAATTAGGATATGGTCAACAGTATGTTGCCCATAGTAATTTTATTTTTTAGTGTTAGCTACTCAGGTCTAAACTTAACAATATAGAACACACACTGAGGGGTAGGGTTGGGGAATTCACAGGGAAATAACACTTTTAGTGTCACTCTCTCAAAGTATAAATAATAGCTCACTTGGAACTTGTAAATTATCTAAAGAAAGTTTACTCATGAATTTTAACTGTTAGCAGATCCGAACATGCATTAAAATTTTGTGACTTTATAATAACTGAAAACTGTCAATGGTTTTTCATAATTGATTGGGAGAATGTGGTAGGAATGTTCAGTTCTGTTTTACCTAAAGGAATGTTACTGAATTATTGAGTCATTTTCATCTTTCTTTCTAGATAAAAAAAAAACCAACTGTACCGTTTTATCTAGTTACATTTTAATTCCAAACATATTTAATATATCGTTTTTATCAGTTTATTTTCTCTCAACAATACACATACTAATTAACGATATCAAGCGTTTGATATCGCCGCCCACATTATTAAAAATAATAAGCTTTAAAATATTATAACCAATATCCTATAATCGTTAGATTTGATAATAAATAGCATGGTATTCTAAACAAGAATGTTACATTATCAAATAATGCTAAAGTTATATAACACGCTATACATACATTATGTTAGGGAAGTGTTGCATGATGGGTAAAATCACAGACCAGTATGTACTGTGGCGATATACATAATAATACATAATAAGAAAAACAGAAGCTTAACCCTTGTTAGTAAATCAACCCATAGCCTATAGTATATATTATATTACAGTGTCTGTATTTATTTAGATGAATTTGTTTGCTAATATTGTTGAATATTTTTATCTTTCATACTCCATGTTTTACCCTGCGTGCATGGTGGTTGCATACTCAATTCATAAAGAAAAAAATAGATTTGTTGTATACTTTAGAGGGACACATGTTTTTTAATTTGTGGTTGGATTAAATATAGAGTTAATAACTATTAAAATTATTGCAGAGGCGCAAAATTATTGAACCACCACAACTCTCTTATAGTTAGAATGTGAGGTATCTATATATTACATAGTTTCGTCAGGAGTTTAAATAAAAAAGAGTTATTTCCCAACGCAGAAGGCAGCTTTAACTGGTAAAATAGTTTTGTTGTGTGTGAGAGATCTATTACAATTAAGGTTAACTCTATTTAAATTCCCGTGTTAATAAGAGTCAAACCAAACAAATGAGAAGTACTTGATATGAGGGAAGGGGGAAGGGGGAAGGGGGGAGGGGGAGGGGAGGGGGAGGGGGGATACATTATACCGAATAAGAGGCTGTCAAAGGCTTCTGTATATTAAATATGCTCCCAAAGTGGATGAAATGATCCATACTTTTCTACCAAAAGTTAATCTTGGTTTTTCTTCTTCTTGTTTGGTCATTTAGAGTGAAAATTCAGGCATCAATGTAAAAAAAAAAACTCCATACTCTGATGGAGAATTGAAAACTATAGGCTAAATTCTTTTCAATTTATCAAATAAATATTATATAGGACTCTAGACTATACCACATTATGACATCAAGATTTTGACATACCGTGTGTATATATTTCCAACAATATACAGTGCAAACATACGCCATAAAGTATATATTCTGCTCTTTATTTAACACTGTTTTTTTCTTCTTCTTTGTTTTGAGAATGTAGTTACTCCATTAATTTATAGATGACTTGCTCAACAATAACAAAGCTACCATTTTCATTTCCGATGGATCTACTTTGAATGGATGAAATTCGAATAATATTTGGAGGGAATCGATTTTTTACTCATTGACCCGAAAAACACAAATGCAAACAGTTTGAGTTCGCGCGCCTTCTTTTCAGATTGCGAAGAAATAACGAACGTTTCCGGCCTGCGAAAAAAAAGTATCATAAAAATTGAGCTTTAATTGTTTTCATATTGTGGTATTGTGAAAAGAATACGATATTCATAACAATCAGCAGAAAAATTAACATTTGTAAAGAACACACATTGAGAAGTGACTTTCAAGTGTTCTTTGGTATCTTCTTTTTCAGTTTTTATTTTCGTGTTGTCAGAGTTATTATTATAAAACGAGTTTTTGCATCATTATACTGTAATAAGGGTAATTGCTATTACAGTCTAGAATGTGCATATTGATTATTTGCGAGAGTTGGTGTTTTTTTATGAGTGGTTTTTAAGTATAACATAACAACAAAGGGAAACATCAATAGATTGTGAGATAAAGATCAAGAAAATGTATTAAGAAAAAAAGAAAGAAATATTAAATGAAAGAGATGATGCAATCGGGTAAATAACAAAAGAAATATGATGATTGCATGTGACTTTTAAATGAAGCAATTGCGTCAGGTTTTTAAACATAATATACTTTAAAGTATGTAAGTACACGTATGTATATTGGTTACGTATACATCAATTGGCAGTACTCGATATAATATAATAATTAAGATACTGATGTAATTCAACATGCTGCTAAATTATGATTATCCAATGTCTCTTCAGTTAATCATGTTTACTTCTTTATGTCTTATTTATATACATATAGTGAGTACACCTGTATCCTTGCATAAAATTAATTAAACACTTATCAACAATCCATCAATTTATTATATCTGTTCACTCGCTATCCAACTTCCATTCCATTGATTCCGTTGAATTGTTACTGTTAAACCTTAAAATAGCATTTTCCTGTTAAATTCAATTGTTACTGTTAAACCTTAAATAGCATTGTCCTGTTAAATTCAATTGTTACTCTTAAACCTTAAATAGCATTGTCCTGCTAAATTCAACTGTTACTGTTAAACCTTTAATATAGCATTGTTCTGTTAAATTCAATTGTTACTGTTGAACCTAAAATAGCAATGTCCTGTCAAATTCAATTGTTATTGTTGAACTTCAGTTCCATTGTTCCTGTTCAGTTCTATTGTATACTGTAACTTCAATGTTGTTGTTGCTATGCAGTAATAGCTATAAGGTAATTATCTATATTAATCGTATTATTTATTAACGTAGCCTGTTTACTAGCCAATATTTCCGCTCTCCTTTTTTTTTACTTTAAATTTAATCTACTTATAAATATAAACAAATATATTTAATATAAATGTATTATTTATGGTTGCAATTGCACAGTTTCGCAGAATGAAAACCTGTTTCTAAAAACACAACTTGGAGATGCGTACAACAGGTAGTTTGACTTGAATCCTTGGACACATGTGTCAAATGATCTAGTCTTCAATAATTAGGAACAAAATTGTATATAATACTAGTTATCAACTCATAGTGGTAAGAACTCGTAGCAACAGCTTGTCAAGTTTCGCGGAATTAGATAGGACTGATGTGACAGCGCCCTCTAAATGTTTCGCGGTGGGTGCTCTTCATTTAGTAATTATTGTTAAAGAAGATAAAGTAACCACGGTAATATGTTATATTGCAAATACTGTAAAAGACAGTTCAGTAATGAAGGAATAGAACGAAACATAAATGACAATACATATTGATATATATATATATATATATATATATATATATATATATATATATATATATATATATATATATATATATATATATATATATATATATATATATACAGTGGAATTACGACCTGCCTTACCGGTTTCGAACCTCTGGACATACAATCAGCGTCCATAGCCTAGTGGTTAGGGTGTCCGCGTACAGAGCGGAAGGCCCGTGGTTCGAATCCCGGTGGAGGCTGAAAGTTTTTTCACTGTTCTTGATTTTACAACTCATTACGATTTTCATTTATATATATATATATATATATATATATATATATATATATATATATATATATATATATATATATATATATATAATGTAATAAACCTTTTAATAAATAAATGTTGACCAACAAAGACTTAATTTATAATCCCCGAGGTAAGGAATTTAATTTTTTTCAGGAGTGAATGTTTTTTAAAAGGATATAGGCCTATTCAAATTGATACAAAAGTTCGTTTTGTTGTTGTTTTAACTTCAACCTATTCATACCATCGAGTTATAGCAGAAAATGATTCGGTTGAAAGTATTGTTATTCCAAACAAATGACGATTTAATACACGCGACAGCTTACACTAACCACAAATGAATGGAAATGTAGCCAGCAATTGACAAATGTACATTTACATTTTTTCCCAATTTTTGTCAAAATTTATCAACAGCTACACTGCTATTGTATAAGCCTAAGGTTTATTGTCTTTTTCTCTTACAATGCCAACCTACGTGGTTGTAATCTCCAACCCCCCATTAATGACTCTTCATGTTACGATATTTTTAATTATAATTATGGAAGAGTATTCGACCACCTAGGCATTCTTACTCCCACCTGTATAATGACGAATGCCAACATCTAAAAATAAACATTTTCTAGGCAAAATCAGTTTAATTAGGTATTATCATTAATTATAGGTGTAACGTACTTATAATGATCAATCAAGCACCTAACACCCTCAGGTAACGAATGACAGTCATAAGTTTGACTCTCAAATTGCTATCTCCTCGCAAATTCGTTTCACTGTCTCCTTTCTCATAACTGATGCAGTGTTTTAATTAATCCGGTAACACATTAAAATGATTATACCTATTAGCTTCATGTATCTACTGTTATGAGGATCTAACTCGTTTCCAGGTATGTTTCATATCAAGTCTCACGTACACACCTTATCTATATAAGTATAGGTTTTTCTTTTTTCATCATCATCATCAACAACAAAAAAAAATCCAAGGGAAATAATTTAAAAAGAAATGCACGTGTGAAATTCCAAAGGAGGTGGCCCATGAGAGCTAAAACTATCCATCATATAAGCTTCACCTTAATCACAAACTAAAGACAACCTCACCGTACTTTGTTTGAATAAATGTAACACCTATAGTCCCATGAGAATCTTTCGTAGAAGACAAGTATGGATTAAATTTTCTTCATTAGTAGCATAAGCAAACAAGATTTATTTTTCTGACATAATTCTCTGATGCCGAATCAGTCACTTTTATTTCCTTTTTTTTTTATCGTATCTTACTTTTGACTCTCATCTTATTTTTTTTTTTGGAAAATCACTTTTTCAATTTTTCCCCCCTCTTTCTTTTACCACTAAACAAGCTTCAATAAATTGATTGAGTCTAGAGATTGTCATGGGCAAATTCACGCATGACTTAACTAAAACGACACCTTCTCCACTATTGACGGAAATAAGGCGTTTTAACCAACTCCTCCTACCCCCGAATCTCTTTTGCAAAAAGTTTTCATGTAGAGGTCTGGCAGAGAAATAAAGGTTGCTGTAAGAAAACTAGGTCTTGACAACATCTTCGGGATATAAATGGCGAAGAATTCGGTCATACAATACCCGAGGGAATTATTTGTCGCCTATAGTAAACTTCCGTCAAATTGTAAAAAATATGACGAAAGAAGAGAATCATGCTTATAACTCTTGGGCATGTTTGTATGAACGATCAAATCTTTTTCTTTCGCCGTGATGATTAGAATGGTTTTCGATTTCCCAGGTTTTTGCTACCCAGTCAATATTGGGCTGTTTGTTGCCCCTGGGTCTGTTCGATGCTATGGCAGGAATAGTCACTGAGTAAATTGATTTCCTCAGATGACACAATTGAGACCAACTAACCAGGCATTTTAACTTCCTCTTATTTTTGCTAGTCATAATACGGGGAGGTTATGGGAAGAATATGTATATATATAGATAGATATAAAGAGAAAGAAAAAAGTGCAACAACTAAGTTAATAACATCTAAAGTGTTTAAAGAAGATTCATCATTAAGGGGAAGAGGGACGGACGGCCCGGTTCTGGCCGTCAAGTCCGGCAAAATACATGACTCATCGAGAGGCATGTAGGTAGGTAAAAATCAGTCTTGACCACTCTTGAAATTAAGCTGTCGCTATACAAAAGAAAATAACAAGCGTGGTGGACATTGAGGATATAGTTTAATCTTCATGAGACGAACATTGGTTTTTTTGTGTGTGGAGATTACAGGAAGTCACTCGCGAGACGCCAAATGAAACTTTTCTGAGGCTTAATGCTAAGCTAGATTTGAATTCGACAATGAGCAAATGCAAGCACGAGGTGCACCGATTTAATTCACTAGTAGGCCTTTAAAGGTAATCTGATAAGATAATACTATATTGTGGCATCTAAACTCGCGACAATAATCATCTCTCGAATGTCTGGCAAATTCGAATTGTGTTCAATAATTCATTTATAATCTGAATGGACATTACCTCATCATATTATTGTCAAAGTCATCATCGACATCATCATCCTCGATATCGTCGTCGTCTTTATCATTATCATCATCATCACAATCATCATCGTCACCATCATCGTCATCACTATCATCATCGTCATCACCACCATCACCACAACCACCATCACCACCATCATCATCACCACCATCACCATCATCATCACCGTCATCATCATCATCATCATCATCATCATCATCATCATCATCATCATCATCATCATCATCATCATCATCATCATCATCATCATCATCATCATCATCATCATCATCATCATCATCATCATCATCATCATCATCATCATCATCATCATCATCATCATCATCACCACCATCACCATCATCATCACCGTCATCATCATCATCATCATCATCATCATCATCATCATCATCATCATCATCATCATCATCATCATCATCATCATCATCATCATCATCATCATCATCATCATCATCATCATCATCATCATCATCATCATCATCATCATCATCATCATCATCATCATCATCATCATCATCATCATCATCATCATCATCATCATCATCATCATCACCTTCATATTCTTTTTTCCCTTTTATATCGTGGTCTCTATCTTCGTCTTCGTCTTTGGCGTCGTCGTCGTCTTTGTTGTCACCATTTGCCGTCATCGCCATTCCTGGTTGTCATGGACGCTATTATCTTCATCGCCGTCTTTGGGATCGTCTTTTTCGTCTTTTATCGTTGTAATCGTCTTCGTTTCCACCGTCACCGTCATCTGCATTCGTGATCGTCATCGACGTCATAAAGTTATCATCATTTGTTGATTATGGGGATGAATCTGTTATTGGCAAATATCAAACTCACCTCTCTTTTCCAATACATGATATGCCTAGGGGCTGTTTTTCCTCTAAAGTTTCATAGAAACACACAAACTAAACTTTGTAGAAGCGTATATGCATGTTGAGAACATTCTGAAGAGATTCTTACAGAGTAATTGAACTAATGTAACATTTCTACATCATGTGGGGGATGATAGTCATTTCAGGACCAATATATATATATATATCACCTTTGACGAAACACATTCTTGCACTTTTCCGCTTGCAACGTGTACTTTTATCACGCCTGACAGGATTTTGTATTACCGCATAGATCACTGACAATCCCAATTTTCCCTCCTCCCTTTCCTTGACAGTTTAACTAAAGAAGAAACAAGTCTAGTTAGTAAATCATGTACGTGTTTGATTTGATTTCGAAAACGTTTTATTGACCACGAACAAGATAGAAAATAAGTCTGTTTGCTTATCAATTTAGTAGCACACTTTTGACCATTAACTTTTAGATGTTTTTTTCTGGGGTGATGGATCAGTTATTATATTCTATTTATTGAGAGGTTCTCGTTTTTTTTTTTTTTTTTTTGACAACTTCTGAAATGAGAAAGAGTGCATTACCCTGGAACAATTGTTCCAGTACAAAAATTTTGTATCATTTCTGAACATTGCACGATAGCTGATTTTAAGATTGGATTGAGATGGCCCAGCCATTGCAATGAGATGGCGAAGATTAATCTCTTTGAAAATTTGTTGAAGAATATACCTTAAAGATCAACTTCAGCCTCATCAGTATATCCGACCATAAAATGCCAAAAGAGAAAATGATTGGAATTACAAGGTAATCACACCACAGTGATTTATCATATCCCAACCAGTCACGTGATTATTATTATTTATATTCCACCTAGTGAGTAGTGACATAATCCCTTTGGGTTTGTTAAGGAAAGAAGAAGAAGAAGAAGAAATATTTAGGAAAAGAAGAGAAAGTTGAGATTTATTTGCTCTGCATATCGTTTAATACGAAAGAAGGGACGATTGCTTATTATAAGTTTCCTTTGTTTTCATTTCTTTTAAATGAAAATTTTTGTTTTTACCAACGTAAACTTGTCTCCAAATCACATGAAGGACACTTTAGCACAAACCATATTATTTTGATGGTCTAACGACATATTCTATGTTTGATACCTCGACAACTGGTATATCCTTCCCCACCCCCTTTATTCCACCCAAGCCCCCCCCCCCTCCATATTTTACTTTCAGCTGTCTATTGGTACAAAAGGCTTCCTTTTGTAATTGTTAATATATGACCAAATGAAATAGTAAAATGTTAATGATTTTTAAGGTGTTACAACAGTTGATAAAATTCCTCATTAAGTCATACCGTTAATCGTACGAAATATCAAGAAAACAATATTTAAACCAGTTGTGTGATCATAATTTATGCTTCCTTAAGAGAATAGTAATTTTTTGATGAATTTTCACATTAAAAAAAAAATCATAGCCCTAGACTATTTTACGAACAGGAAACGGGACGGAAGTAGTTATAGTCGAACAAAATGTGTGTCTGATTGTCTTCATCTGCGCAAGAAGGAATAATTTATATCAGGCCTGACGAGTGGGAAAGGAGGGGAGTGGAGAGGGGGGGGGGGTGAGGGGAGGTCAGGGTAGAGAGATATAAAACCGGGCCGGACTTGACTCTCGACGCCTCTTCTTGATAGTCTTTCCACGTAAGAGTGCTCATATTTGTCACCTGAGACTATCTTGTTGGGGGGAAGAAATATTATTATTTAATAAAGAACTCATAAAACAAAGACTCCATTGGAAGTTATCCACCTACTAATAAAAAATGAATAAAAAAAAAAAATCACGTGATAAATATTTTATCAACCGAAACGCGAAACCGGTCAAAATTCAATAGGTTAATTTGATCCTTTCTCTTATAGGTCCAATCACTTGTTATCAATTACACAATACAGGTGAAGCTGGTTTAGATTTCATAATGTGTCACAAGTACACTCCAACGAATGACTTAAGTGACTATGTGTAACTCAATTGACCCCGTATGACTCAAGTGTTAACTGACACGCCACGATTTATTAACACGTGACCTTTTTAGTCAAAACTCTAGATTCGTTGACAAATATAGGCTATGTATTTTTTTTTTCATTTACGTTTCAATCACACAGTCGTCTAATTATCATATAAATGGAACATGGACAAGTGTTTCTGTATTACTTCATTAATTAATTAATTAATAAATTAATTAATTAATTAATCAAATCAATGACTTCGGTATAATTTTCTTCATCTTTTTATAATTCGAAAAAGAGGACGCTACGAGACTATAGCATCTATACCTTTAAGTGAACACATTGTATTACTTTCTCACTATAGTTTTAATCAAATAAATGTCTAGTTGAGGAGTTGATCTTAAACTATGTGTGGAGCACTTCTTTAATTCACGTCGGCCACTGTTAGCCAGATACAACCCAAATAAAACAAATAATTATAGAAAATATTCAATCCTTTTAAATAATTGTTTAAATTATCCTTTTCTCCCCTTTCTTTATCAACGGAATCAGTTTTCCTTTACCTAAAGCCGAGAAGGAGAAGAAGTAAAAAAAAAAAAAAAAAGGAGAAAATCCGAAGCCTCCGAGATATGCTTTGATCGCTTCTGTACATATTTGTACGTCAATAAGATTAGAGCTCGGTATTGTGTCTTTATACGTGAAAAGTAGAGAAATATTTGATCTGGGTTTGAAAAAAAGAAGAAAAAAAAGATTGAATAGAAGGGAAAGAACAAATATGGTCGCTCTGTACAAAATGATTTTGGGAGGTTTTCTCAGTGACCGGGAGTAACTAGAGCATTTGGGAGCAATGCACTTTGCAGTTCTTGTAGCAGGATGGAATTGGACGTAACATTATATAGGCCGTGACTATACAGTTAAATTAAATACGGGTTACAATTTTTTTTTTTTTTTTTCATTCGAAAATATTGATAACTAATTTTGCTCTATTGTCACTCCCGAAGGCCCTTTGTCAATAAGCCATTTATACATTCTGCTAACAAAAGCCATTGTTTTTTATTTATTTATTTATTATTATTATTATCGGAATATCGATTTGATTTCAAATGTATTGTCGCTTGTCTCATTACAGAGCGAAACATTAAACTTTGTAACGTATGTTGTCTCATCATGGTGTGATAGGAACGGACAGTGTTAGTGTTGAAACACCTACAGCGAACAATTTACGTTGTATACTATGTACTAAAATGTCTAATTGTTCTATTATGCGTTAGGTTTGTCACTTTCAGTGGACAATCTGATGAAGCCAGGCCTGACGAGAGGGGGAGTCGTGGGAATGTGTGGGGGGGGGGGAGTAGCCCATGACTAGAGTCAGTTGAAGGGGGGGCAGGGACAATAGGGCAAACGTTGTCATAATTGACCGTTGTCGATGCTACAGGAGGAAGCCTTGCAATATTCCTAGTGACATTAATGTCATTGGGACAGTGTGGCATAGAGTCATAATGGCATAGTCAAACAGTGGCATAGTGACATATTGTTAGAGGAACATTGTGACATATATTGTCACAGAGGCACAGTAAAACATTGCCATAGTGTGACACACTGTCACAGAAACATTGTGACATTTCGTGTAATAGTATAACAGTGGCAAAGTGACATAACGTCATAGGAACATTGTGGCATAGTATACTATAGTGTCATAGTGGCATATTTAAATAGCGGGATAGTGTCAGAATGTTATAGGGCCATTGTGACACAATATCTTATTGTGTCATAGAATCATTATAAAACAGTGACGTAGTTGCATAGGTTCACACGAACATTGTGACATAGTGTCATCTTGTGTCTTAGTGAAATAGCTACAAATAGCCACACATTGGCATAATAACAAGTTGCCATAGTAACAGAGCGTTTTACTGGAAATGTATCAGATACATACATAGTGGAATGGTAACGTAGTGGCATAGTGGAACAATAGCACAGTGGTATAGTGTCATGTTGCATATAGTGTCCCGGTGCCATAGTGGTGAAAAGTACATTGCTACCATTTCTAACGCATCTTAGACATATTTTCAGACAATGCAGTAATATATGTACATATGAATATGTTGCTAAACTCTTGTATCCTGCACGTTGTGTAGATGCTATGCGGATAGATGATATGGGTTTGTATACTTTATGCATACGAACAACCCTATTATATTCAATTGCCAAGTAAATGCTATTGAAGCTATTGAAACGAAGCATTGTGTAGAGATGTGCATGCACACATGCACACATAAATATGATGCTATTTGTAATGATTTCTACTCGTCAATATATATATAGTCTTATAAGTGGTGAATCCTCTCCGTATAGTCTTAATCCGTACTTACAAATGAAGAAGCTCTAATTCTTTTTCCATTTCCATACGTCACAAAATATTTGAATTAATCGTGTATTAATCACTTAGATATAGCAGAACATGTTTCTATATATAATTTTAACACGTTGTCACTATAGTGAAGGTATACCCTTTAAGTTTTGTAATCTGGCATGTCCATCCATCTGACGTCACAATAGCTGTGGACAACAAAGCATATAGACACGTGATGTATACGACATGAAAATCTGACTTGGGATATGAAATATTTCATATTAAAAAAAAACATGATCTGTACACACAAAACAAACTGTAAATAGTTTCAATTTTTGAATAAGATTGGTCACTAAATAACGATGTGTAATTTCATTGATCAAAACTAAATATTCACCTTATGTGTTTATTTCGTTTAAATTGAACAACGTTCTCCGTCATAAATGGCAATGCTTTATATATATATATATATATATATATATATATATATATATTTTTTTTTTTTATTGGCTACCGTAAGTAGAAAGTGTTTCTGCATTACAGTAAAATGATTGATGCGTTCAAGCAATGCCTCCCACCTCGGCAACTCATAAATTGAATATCCCTATCTCTGCAAAATATTTTTCTTTATCCACATTCATTTCTTTAAATAAGACATTCTAATTTCGACAACCCCCCCCCCCCTTCACCCCTCATTTTTTACGAAGAATATATAACTTAGAACCTTTTGACAACAAAGAAACGAATTTTCATAGAATCGACATGAAATCTATATTTTAAGCAATCATTTTTAAGTGTAATTAACAATTCAATTGCCTTTGTGCCAACAACTTTCAAAATGCAGAGTGTTTCCACCCTGCCGACTAGCTTCTTCATAAGAAATAAAACAAGACTAAAAAAAGAAAAAGAAGAAGAAGAAGAAGAAGAAATCAAAAAAAGAAAGAAACACGAAAGATTAGAGAAAGCAGAAGTTTTAAAATGCAAAATGACAGAATTAATCCCCTTTTTTTGTTTTGTGTGTTTGTGATACCGATAAAATGGTTTACTTTTTGCGAAGCTAAGTAATTCATATTTTCCTTTTTCCTTTATTTTCTTTCTTTTTATTATTTATAAATTTTATACGGTAAGGGGGCACTCAACAGTCCTTTGTTCGCTCGGGCAATGTCGCTTCTACCTTTTGGTGGGGGTCAAATCGTGATTTGGAAGAACTTTTCTGGATTAGTACACATCCTTCCTACGCTTTTTAATGCTAAGAGCAAACGTCCCTAGAACCCCGGACAAACGCGCGGCCGTTCACTCTTTCTTGAAGCTGCCGCTGAGGGTGACTACAATTTCACTATCATCCTTCCTTTTCTTCCCTTTTTTCTTGGGAATGTACCTTGTTTGAACTCATCCTTATTCTTTACTAATGCAATTTATCTTGTTCCTTTTTTATATTATTATCAATATTTTAAACAGTTATTCGATTCCTCAACAAATGACAAATGTAAACATATCACACTACTGCCTGTATGTCCTGCATATTCTTTGGAGGGGGGACGGGGTTCTCCTTCAAGTATTTTTTTTTATCGCGTCAAATTTTAATTTTAACTTTGTTGTTCTTTTCTTTTACTTCTAACCTATGTTTATCATCATACATAAGAGATCTGTTCACTCCTTTGTTTGGTATGACATGTTTTTCAAGAGGGGGGGGGGGGGGTGGTGGGGGTGGAATCTAGTATTGACTCAAGTGACCAGCGTCTGGTACAAGTTCAGTCTCTTATTCACACTCTTCTTGTGATATATCTTGATTGACTTCTAGGCGACTTCTTGTCATATATTTCTTACTCCTTCTTTAAATGGAGTCTGTGCCCTTCTATAGACTCCCATCAAGAGTTCCCAACAATGGGTAAGCCTTTGGACAAACATTCCTCGTTTGTGAAAAAAAAAATGATTTTACGCTCAAATGGATAGAAAAGGGCGTCCTTCTTTCTTTACTTTTAATTGATCAGGGTTTTTTTAACAATATTTTTCTCCATGTTTCTGGCTAGGGGGCCTGTTATGACGAAAGTGATTTCCCTATTTGCTTCCAGCCATAAGAGATAACGCCGTTTCTACTCCGTAAGCAAGCTTGGCTATGTAGCTAACCACAGAGAAAATGACGCTAGAGGTAAGACATTTTCTTTGTAAGACAAAAAAGAGAAGCCATTTTCCTGCAACTGGATTAAATAAGTCAACGTAATTTATATGCCATTAGACGTACATGCACAAATAAACTTACAATATATAGTTGCAAGAATATGTATATAAATATATATATATATATAATATGTATATAATACATATATATATGTCTTTATATATTATATATATATGTATATATATATATCATATATATATGTAAATATATATATATCATATATATGTAAATTATATATATATATATATATATATATATATATCATATACTATACTATACTATACTATATTATTTATTACTTAATATTTTAGCCTTCCGGCTCTTTAGTTTAGCTTCTTTCTCGTTTTGATGAATTTTAACGATGATGAATCTCATCAATAATAACATCAAAACTAAAGAGTTTTTACAAATGAACTTTTATGAGACGCAAATCAGAATTTAAACTAGACTTAGTTGTTCCTAATAAGACTCCATCAAATGAGAAAAAATATTAAAAACACATCATAAATAACGTGTTCTTTAAACCATCACAAAGATATATTACAACTCTCAAAACTTGCTTATGTTATGGAAATATACATATAGACGTATTAACAGAAATGGTTTCTTCTCTTTTAAAAAAAAAAATATATTATTTTCGTTTCCCCTCCTTCTGATATTTCTTTCCATAATCGATTGGTTGCCATGGATGTGTTATCCTTGTTATTTTGCTTGTAAATCCCAGTTAATCTTTGTTGAGATAGGTCTTAAATAAAACATGATTGTGTGTATTGGCGATGTTGTAATTTATTAATAAAACTTATAGACGTCTGTGACCTTGAAGAAAAAAAGAAATACTAAACACAAAAACACCGGAACAAAACAAGAAAAGAAAATCACCATCAATAATACTCTTCGTTTCCTTTCATTAAACAAAATATTGCCTGATATTTGAATAGAAAATATGAAACTCTCCGTTTGTTTAAACTACTAACAACAAAAAAACAAGAATAAAACACGAAAGAATAAAGAATGGGCTCAAAATGAGTTGTATAGAATTAATCTCTATCTTATAACTTTCAATATTTATTACTTTGAAAGAATCACGCAAGTGACGAAAACTAAGGAGCTATTATTCTATTCAATATTAACAATCCAATAACGTACCAATTGTTAAGAAAGAATATATTTGGTTTGTCTTTCGCCCGTTTTCTTCAAATCTTCCCTCTATTGATTACATACAATTCTAACGTTTTTGTTTTTATTGTCACGAAACAGCTCCAAATCTTCAAATAACCAAAAACGTTATTACTTTTTTTATTTTGGTACAAAAACTAATATCAAAATGATCGTTAGATTTCGTTCATTTGCTGCAATAAAAACAAAATGAATAGAGAAGGTTATATATATATATATATATATATTCTTGATTTCTTTATATTTGTTTTCATAGTTAAGGTTGTTTTTGTGTGTGTCTGAAATTAAAGTTACTCACACCGTGTTTTTCTGATCTCATGTTTTATGCTTTAATCGATTCTACGAGCTACAAAAAAGAGAGAGGGGGGGGGGGGGAGGGGGAGGACAGAAGCACAACAAAATATGGAGTAGAAATCTCTTGTCTGAATAAAGAATAATCCATAGATTGTACTATTATTAGGAAATGTTCGAAATATGAAAACAGATATATTACAAAGAAGTACATGAAAACTAGAAACAGACGCAGCTAACAACCTGCCTGTTTAAATATGGAGACTTATGTGAGTCTGGCGAGTTGTGTCAGCAAAAAGACTTGTTTCAACCTCGAGACTGATATGTAGTAAACCAGAATATTAATGTAAGCTTGTAAACTAATGCAAATCCTGGAGACTTGTGTCAGCATGAAGACTTGAAGCTTGAAGACTTGTACAAGCTTGAAAACTAATTTAAGCTAGCTTAAAGAAGATTTGTTTAGACCCGAAGACTTATTTAATAAAGTTGACTTGTATAAGCTTGAATATACTAAAGTTTAAGCCTGAAAACTTACATAACCCAGATGACTTATGTAAGCTTGAAAACTAATTCAAGCTTTAAGACTTATGTAAGTTTGAATACTCATATGTAAAACCTGAAAGACTTATTTTGAGAGTAAAGACCGTTATATGTTAGCACGAAAGTCTAAGACTTGTTTAAGCCTAATAACATTTAATTGGATTTGTGTGTATAACTTCTTACACATTTTTTCTTTTACTTAAAAGATACCGGAAAACTGTGGATAACTACATTATTATTTATTTAACGTTATTAACGTTATGCAGTGAACATGACTAAATGATTATTTACTAATGGATATATGAAGATGATTTAAAATAGAACCTCGATAGTGGTGCTGCACTTAATGGAGTGTTTTGTAAAACGCTCTTTTACAAGTAGGCCTATTTGTTGTTATGAAATTGAGTTTAATCGTGTGTACACCCCTCCCCCTGTTTCTTTCCTCAATCAGATTGAAATATGATTCGGTGAAAATGCTCCAGAATCAAATGGTGTAGTCACAAAAAGAGGCATATGCTCGCATGGCGATGTCAGCTATAGTAATAAATCAATTGTAAACTGTTATTCATTCAGTCAAAAAGAACAAGTTAAAAACAAAAAGCAACAGCAACAGCACAAACAACAACAGCAGAAACAACAGCAACAACAGCAAGAACAAGATAATTGCTTTGAAGCAAAGACAAAATGGCTCAAAGCTATGTTTCATCTCTCTGGAATCTATTGGTTGATATCGTTGCTGTAAATTTTTAGCATACATTAATCAAGGATATGACACTGGGCAGTGGGAGGATATTCTTTACGCATTATACCAACGTGTCCGCAATGGAAATGTTGATAATGTTATATATACCTTCCCAATACACACACACACACATATATATATATAGATATAGATATATATATATATATATATATATATATATATATATATATATTAATCCGCTACTTGTTAACCATATATAACCTTGTAGATGTTACGTTGAACATATCATGTGTTTTAAATGTTTGCATTGAACTTAACAGCAACAATACTCAAAACGAACGTTACTTTTTTTAACTGTTAAATGTTGTAACGACTCTACCGACTAAATTTTGACAGGAAAGTGATTCGAGAAAAACAATCGGAAGAAGAAAAATAATTCAGTGTATCAATAAAATGTTAAATGGCAAAGACTTAACTTGGACCATCACCTGAAGTGACTGTTTTCCAACTCTATCTATAGTGAACGATGAGTGAAACGTGATATATTGCTCAATAATTTAAAGACAATTGAAAAGAAAAAATTCTACCCACTAAACCACCCACTAAGTTATCGACATTTGTACGTTAGGCACCCTATTCGCAGAGTTCATTAATTAACCACTTCCTATCCTATAGGCTGTTTCATCTCCCTTTGTTCTGTATTTTAATTTCTATAAATTGTTCTTTGGTCCACCCCCCCAACCCCCCCCCCCGTTTCATTGGTTATCTGTGTCTTTCTGTCTTAAGTTTTATATGTGTCTTTAATCTGTTATCGTTCCAGTTTGCCTTGGAAGAAGATCCTGCTAGGATCGAAACGTCATGCCTTCTAAGTTACACAAAATTTAAAAGTATTTCAGTACTGTTTTCGTTTTGTTTTCACAATGTTCACAGGTTTTCTTTTTGAGGTTTAAAACCTAACTCAGTGACAGTACAATGAACACGATTCAAATGGTAGAACAAACAGATAGTAACACTGAGGCAAGTGGTTCGAATCTTAGCAAAAACTTAAACATTATTTTCTCTGTTCTAGTCTTGTTTGTATAAAATTTCCCAATTTTTTTTCTCGAATTTTCTATTGAAATCCCCTTCCCTTCCACGTTCTGTGTTGTATCGAATGAACTTGAGGTATAATCCCTGGCTACAAGGGACTGTGTCGTCTGCGTCTGACTGGTTGCCCCACCCCAATCCCACCCCACCCCACTCCCACCCATCAGCAAATAAAGGTTGATATAGTTCAATTGGTAGAGAATATGGCTGGTAACGTTGAGGTCAATGGCGAGAAATCCGTTCTAACCTAAACTTTCTTTGCCATGTTCAATTTTTAAGATGAAAAACAAGAAGGCATAAAAAACATATGTTCTTGGGCATCGTTGCTACCGGATATGACGTCACAGAAATTGACATGGAAAATTCACAAAAGAGAAAGAGACTTTACAATTGAAACTATTAATGAGGTCGAAAAAAAATTTGAAATTGTAATCTCTATTATTTAGTTTGAAAAGCCATTTGACTAAAAATACAACAGTCGATTATTTTCAATATCAATGATGAATATTTCATAAAAGAAAAAATGAAGAAAATTTCAATGGGTAACGACGAATTATTCGTTCTCGTTAGTACTCTGGCATTAGCAATATTTTTCTTTAAATCAATTTATGAGATGACAAATGAGATTACATTTTACACTTTGGTTTACTCATATAGTATCGAGAATGTTGAGTTGATATTTGATATTTTTTCATTATAATTATTATTTTTATTATTTTTTTCATTACACATTTTCTCTTTACACTGTCAAACCATCTTAAAAACTGACGCATCCTTTCCAATGTACTTTCTATTTTTGAAAGGATTTTCTTTGTTAAATAGTTACACCTAAATATTCGTTGCTAAAAATTGTACTAGAACGAACTAATTATCATACAGAAAAGTGAACCAGATAAATACCTTTGAATAAATTGAAAAACATTGGCTAAATTGATCTTAAAAGCATATACTATATTTACAATTGAAAGCTATACATATTTATGCGTCGAATGGCGCTACAAGCTCGTGGTACAAACCTCGACCATTCTAGCAACAATCTCGATAAATAAAAACATAATCTATAAAAATCAGTTCACCGTCGCAAACTGGAGCGACCAGAAATTAAACAAACAACTTTGAAAAGATTGGAAGTGACGTAATAATACAATACATACAAATATTTAAGACGTCATTTTGTCTGCAGGGTTTAACAGTTAATAAGTCATTCCGAGCAGACAAAATGTCTGAATCCACATATACTTATATAGATAGAATAATATAGATAGAATAAAGTATTTATGCAGCCCACCTTCTATCTATCTATGGCGAGATGACATAGCAATGCACAACTCATGGGTTGGTGAGGAACAAGTCAATACACGAACAAGACAGAAATTAACATATTTATTCTTACTATCAAATATTATAACACTATTAGAAAAGAACATGCGCTATAGATGACCTTTGAACCTATCAATGTTATCAATCATGTAGATAGGGATAGGAACAGAGGTCCAAAGCTGCGGTCCACAAAATGCGAAGGCTTTAGTACCAATTTTTTATTGACAATAACACGTTCATTATGACATTTTCCAATAGACACTGTGCACACACACACAACCACCACCAAAAAAGAACCACATTCAATAGTGAAATACATTCCCCCCCCCCCCAAAAAAAAACCCCGGATCATTGTGAGAAAACCGATATGTTAAATTGTTGATAAATTAAAATCAAGTAAATTCGATGCATGTTACAAGAGGGAAAAACAAATATACACTTACAATAACCAGGGACGGTATTCATTCTGTCCTATTTTAATGAGAAAAGGGTTATACTTCAAGAATAACATCAAAAAGAAAATCAATTTTTAAACAGGAATTGTTTCTATATGAAATTACGTTGAATCGACTATATCCCCCATGTCAATAAATTTAATCTGTTGAAGAAATTTGTCAAGAACTGAACGAAATATGCTATTTATCAACTCAAAATAATATCATATATATATATATATATATATATATATATATATATATATATATATATATATATATATATATATATATATATATATATATATATATATATAGATCTATCTATATATATATATATATGTATATCTATATATATATATATATATATATATATATATATATATATGTTGTGTTTTGTTTTTACGTAACCCAATATGCTATAGAAATTATCTGATGATAATCTCAATTGATTTTAATAAATTGTAAGACATTTCTACTGACAAAATGTATCTATTTACTATCACTAGCAAAAATGATCCATAAATGACTTTGAGAATTTTGTTTTCTTTACGAAAATCTTATGAATTGCTCCTTTCAATTTTGACTTTTTGGTGGAGCAGTTAATGTATTATCACGGTTCTTCTGATAGACAGTTTATTTAATAGGATTTTATATAGTAGCTTGTCTATTCACGTGCCATCCCGTGGCTTTCAAATGACGTAAACTAATACAGACGTAAGCAGTTTTACCCTGAGGCATGATGCTTCCCGAAGTAGTCCACGTTATTAGCGACTGTTGTATATATATATATATATATATATATATATATATATATATATATATAGCTGTAATGGAATGTCAGTTCAACATCATGTGATCTCATGTAATATTTACTTACATGATTATATTGGTTACATTTTTCAAAGAGGATAACATCTTTTAATTTGTATAAGCTATTCTTTTATAAGTTAAGCCTTTACATGAGAAAGAAATTCACCAAACTGCACTAAAATTCGTTAATCGCGCGATAGTGGAGGAAGATTTATCTAGATTTGACTCAAAAACAAACGGTCAAAACGTCAGTGAATTTCCAAACTCTCTAGTTGCCAATCTCTCGCCGCGACAGTAGAATTTTACGTTCTTTATGTTCTTTCTCTTTTTATCCCCTTCATCTTTGCATCATTTATCTTGCAACACATGATGCATAATAGTTCGAGATATTATATTTATATACTTTTTCATTCAAATGCCAACACTCGGTGTAATTTAAAGACATGCGATTCTTTCGTAAGAATAAATAAAAAAAAAATATATATATAAATGGTCTAATTGGCGTGTAACGCTCTATGCTGAATTTATTATCCTATCATGAAGGGATTCGAATAGTTATCAGCCTACATCTTGGGGATTAAGTAATACTTCCTGTTGTAGAGGTTTTTTTACTTTAAAGTATTATTCCGACCCCCTCCCAATAGATACTACGCATCGCATATTAACGTGGTGATGGAAATACTGCACTATTGCACAAATATCTACACTCTCAGTTGCATGCAAATATTCATAGGAAACATTCTTGTGTACACAAGGCAAATTGTAAAGGAAATACATTCTATCGTGTTTTTTTTCTTTCTTTCTTGGAAATGTTGTTTCTTCCTGATATACCCTTCAATTGTTAACTAACTGCGATAATAAGTTGACACAATATACTGCTACTTCACAAAGACTGAGATCATTTCTCCTTATATAAGTGTGGATTTTAATATTACCGAGGAGTGACGTCACGTTGAATTAATTATAAATTATACAGGATATATCCGGTTTCATTTGGGCGCTTTTAGTTATTTATTTGTTAAGGAACTCACTCTTAGGAAATTAAAATGATTTAGGTCTTAACAGACTAATCATCCTTATATTTACAATAATGATTTTAAAATAACGAAACCCTTTGAAAATGCTACAATAATCATAATTAAATTAATAATAATTTATAGGTGTGGTTTTAACTCAAGTACCGAGGAGTGACGTCACGTTCAATTAAATTATAAATTATACAGGATATATCCGGTTTCATTTGGGCGCTTTTAGTTATTTATTTGTTTAAGAACTCATCCTTAGGAAGTAAAATGATTTAGGTCTTAACAGACTAATCATCCTTGTATTTACAATAATGATTTTAAAATAATGAAACCCTTTGAAAGTGCTACAATAATAATCATAATAATAATGATAATGATAATAATAATAATAATAATAATAATAATAATAATAAATAGACAAACAAACAAAAAGTAAACAAATTATTCGTTTCCTCATTTGTCACACAGACTCAATGCGAATCAAAACAGGTTATGTGTGACATGAAATTACTAATGGTGGAGTGAAATGAAACTATCAATTTTTAGAGAAACAAACCCATTTTATCATCAAAACTCGTATGGTCCTTATAGTACAAAAGATAGGAGTTTTGGTTAACAGATGCTCCCACCTGGTTTGCTTCCTCCCCTCATTACCCGTGTCCTTCTAACACCTCCCCTCCTTAACCTCACCCCCCAGCTCAGCCGAATTTGTGACTAGGAATTTCAGAATATCTCAAGATAATCCAAACACTGTTTTATGTAACATCCGAAAACATTACAAAAGAGAGAAGGTTATAAAAGTCATGCAGTCTGTGATGTAATCGAAATTTTTTTGTTTCATGCATATACATTCATTTATAATACCGCATGACTGGAAACATAATAACCAAAATGTCATTGTTTCCAAAGTACAATTATCTTGTCTTGAACGGAAATAACGTACCCAAAGATGGCATCAATAAATCTATAAACCATGATATATATATAACATGATATCAGAATTCCAATACAATGTTCTTATTTTTTTTTCATTCGAATCTTTACAATATCTATTTCCTACTTGCGTTTGGGAAACTCATTTCATACTCTATTCATAATGTATGTATGTATGTATGTATGTATGTATGTGTGTATGAATGCGTGTTTGGTGGTGTATGTATGTATGTATGTATCACGTGTGTGTACTATGTATGTATATGTGTGTATCAATTATTTGTCTATATTAAGCAAGTTCTTTCCGTTGTTATTCAATAGTGTCATTTTTTTCATTTTTCAACCTGTTCCATAACTATGCATATCCAGATAGTACATATGTGCTTTGACGTCTCACAAAATTAACTTATCGTAAAACAACTCTGCTCTCTTGTTGTTCTTAATTATACAGTTAGACTATCAATAAGTTGTGATGGTCTGGAATGGCCTGTTTTTTTTGTGTGCACTCTTTCTTTCATGTTTTATATTATTACTCACTATTAACAGAGAAACACTTGCCACGGTGCGTCTATGCTGGAGTGTCACATTGTCATATAAAGACTAACTCACACACTCACACACAAAGCGATCTGCCGACACTTATTGATACATTCAACATATCACCAGAAGAACAGAAGTAAAAATATGAGGGAGAAAAAAAAAAAGGGTTGCAAAATTTTTATTAAATATTTATATACGAAACTGTCAAACCGACAGAACGTGTACTAAAAAAAAAAGAAAAAAAGTGTACCTTTTGTTTGTGTTCTACATTTTATTGTTCTCGTCCTATTTCTTTTCGAAGCTATTTGTGCTTTGCGTCGAGAATCAATACATGTATAACCTACATAGTCCCATTATAATATAAACTGACTGTCTCATCTATACTTTGAAGGCACCTGTGTACAAACATCTATTGTCTTCAAGTCTGGGAAAAACGCAAACTGTCCCACGAGTGACCCAGGCGTTATCAAAATCGTCGACTTTAGATCTCACCTAACATAATAGATTGCGGACAAATATATTTTTATATTATCACAACTTTGATGTTGAAGCGCTATGTACAAAAGAGGGTTAGTACGCTATTGAGTTACATTTTCTTTATAACAAAAAGGCTATAGGGCTAGAATTTATATAGCTCTACAGACAGAGAGAGAGGGGGGGGGGGGGAAGACAGACAGAATAGCTAAGAGAGAAGTACAAGAGGCAATTTGAACTCTGGGTTTATATAACACCCACGGCAATTGTTGCAATTGTGTTACACTTATTCTCCTCCTGTTATGTCAAAAGAAGTGCGGTCATGTAAGGAAAAGGGTTGTATAAACAAACATGGTAAACATACAATTAAAGTTGGTTGTACTTTTGGCAGGAGGTCGTTTTAAGTGGGCTATAGGCCTCTTTTCGTTTGCCGAAATACAAAAAAGAAAGAAAAAAAAGAGGTTTTTTCCCCCCTTTCTGTTTGTTAACTTCTTTTTTTTTCTTTTCTTTTTTAAAATGCTGGCCTGGAATGGTACTTTTATCCAACGATTGACCTCTTTTCCCCTCCACATGTTTTACTTTGTAACCCGTTAACCGTCATATAGTGTTTGAAAAGAACTTGAAGAATAAGTCAAACACCATATTAAAGGTTTTCGAGATGAGGCTCATATTCTGTTTACCGTGATTTGGTTCTCTCTTTCAAGAATCTTTGAAAATATTACTTCGTTGAGTAGTTGACTGTAAAGAGAGAAGATGTTACTGGCGGAGTCAATCATTGTCTCTGGGGGAGGCTGAGGTACAAGGTTTGCATCTAAATCATGGAATAGCCTATCCTCTTACTATGCCAAGGAGAAACTTAATATTTGCTAACAATCTTCTCAAAGTAACGCAATACCGTTATAAAGTCTAGAAAGTACAGGGTTCTTAGCCTTACATGGTTAAATCCTAGATTCAATTAAAAATGAAACAATCTTATTTATTGACTATCAGACGAGGGGCCATCTCTTCGGTTTTATTGCGACATTTGATCCCCGTATGTGACCTTTCCTATAGGAGTTTGTAATAAAGAAGAAGAAGAATAAGAACAGGGGGGGGGGGGGGGGAGAGGGAAGAAAATCTTACAAAGTAAAGTTCGAAGAATTGTCCCTGATTCGACAGTAAACGTGTCGACGTCAATTGTTGAACTTAGTTTTAACATGAGTTTTATAACTTCTTCATCTCCTTCTTCTCCATCATGTTCTTCTCCTTCTCCTTCTCCTTCTTCTTCTCCTTCTCCTTCTCCTTCTTCTTCTTCTTCTTCTTCTTCTTCTTCTTCTTCTTCTTCTTCTTCTTCTTCTTCTTCTTCTTCTTCTTCTCCTTCTCCTTCTCCTTCTCCTTCTCCTTCTCCTTCTCCTTCTCCTTCTCCTTCTCCTTCTCCTTCTCCTTCTCCTTCTCCTTCTCCTTCTCCTTCTCCTTCTCCTTCTCCTTCTCCTTCTCCTTCTTCTCCTTCTCCTTCTCCTTCTCCTTCTCCTTCTCCTTCTCCTTCTCCTTCTCCTTCTCCTTCTCCTTCTCCTTCTCCTTCTCCTTCTCCTTCTCCTTCTCCTTCTCCTTCTCCTTCTCCTTCTCCTTCTCCTTCTCCTTCTCCTTCTCCTTCTCCTTCTCCTTCTCCTTCTCCTTCTCCTTCTCCTTCTCCTTCTCCTTCTCCTTCTCCTTCTCCTTCTCCTTCTCCTTCTCCTTCTCCTTCTCCTTCTCCTTCTCCTTCTCCTTCTTTTGTTTCCTCTTCTTCTTCAATTTGATTTTGCTTTGACTTTACTATTTGATACTGATAGTTGATTGTATTGAACCAGACAGGCCAGAAACGGCACAGGGTTTGTATAGATGACTTCGTCAATGGTTAAGAGGGACCCCTGCAGGGCCACTTTACAAAGACTCTTGTCCACGTTCTAAATAACCACCGAGTTTTTTAAATAGCAATTGTGGAAAGATTTTTTATATTTAAAACTGGGTGATCCACCCCCCCCCTCTTGGAATTTCTTTGTTCTGCGAGTGTGCGGCCCAGGGGTCGTCGAAACAGACCTCCATGTAAGGGGGCTCCTGATTTTGAAAAATAGGTTTAAACGCAAGGTTGTACCATACATAGTCTTGAAATGAAAAAGAAAGCAAAACATTCCAACGACTGAACGTTTTTTTTTCTACGATTGCATGACGATAGAGGTGGCATCGGGTGGGGGTGGGGAGGGGGAGGGGATGGCCCACTTATTCACTATCTTTTTTTCTTTTGAGTGATTTGTTTGACTTCATACCCGACGTGTACAGTCGTAAATAAGAATGATTTTCAAATAATTTTTTTTTTAAAGAATCCCGGGAGATACGTCACACACATTGAATCATACACGCGAGACTCCTTATTAGTCACACATAAGATTTGTCTTTGCGCAAGTGCAAGCAGAAATTATATAACGAAAAGAATTATGAAAATAACCATTCTTATTTTGACTTTCTCTATTTTATGATGATCATAAAAAAAGAAGGTGAAATAAAATAAAGTAAAACACACTTTATGGGGAAAAAAGGACTTCTCCTGTGTTTAATTCTCTCAGTCAGTGTTGGAATCAATAGTCTGTCTGTCTGCCTGATCACTGGATTTAATATATAACCCGTGAATTTTGTAGCAATATTGAGAGACACAGGAGTCGTGAAATTTAAGTATTAAATGTATAAATTAACCCAGAAAACGTATAAAGAACAAATTCCAATAAAAAAAAATGGTTGAATATGGTACTTTATTTTTTATTTTATTTTTTATGTGCGATGTGCGATGGATTATTATTTAATCCTCTTATCATCAACAACTTCATAAAGGATACATCACATATTTGCAGTTTCTTTCTTTCTTCTTTAACATCGTTTTCTAAATTAAATGTTCATTGGTTTAATGAAAATCCTTAATACAAATCATGATAAAATATATACCTTATTCAAAGTGAGATTAATATGGACGAAATTATGATTTCACACAAATGTCTATAGAACGTAATCAGCAAGTTGTTTTTACTGTGGTGATTTTTGTTAATTTATTAACTTTGCTAAATTTAAGAAAATCTTGCTTCGTTGTATTTTATTTCTTAAATAGAAATACTTGGGGGGGGGGGGAGTGAGGGTTGGAGGAAAAGGGGGAAGATCACGGGTAAAGATGAAATGATGAAGGGTGGTTACACTCTAAGTTCACTCTAAACTAAAAAAAAACTTTGTTTTGAAAAGTCATTTTTAATGGGTTTTTTTTTTAAACACTCACTTCAACCTAGTGATATAAAAGTTACCTCACATGTATATGCTTAATGAATCGTATTTTCACGTGTTCAATTTGTCGTATCAATAAGTACGTTTCATCCTCACGAATACATGATACCGATCTCTAAAGGTTATTGTGATAAATAAAGCACTATATTACCGATCAATTAATCTCTGCTATTAATTTGAAGAATACCCGAGTTTCTTTCGATTTTGATGTAACCCCCTGAGGTACAAGAAGAAAAGGAAAATATCACACACGACACCTCATTATTAAACCATTTATATAATATATACTTTAAAAAACCAAGAAACTTCGATTTAGCGCTAGACTTGTCTAACTACTTTGTTCATAACATTCAATATCATTTGCTTTTCACAAACGGAACAAAAAGATGAATTTACCGTCTACGACTTATTCATAAGATTTATTATCATCCAGAAAATAGAGAAGCCCCCCCCCCTCCCTTCCAAAAAAGAAATGGAAGCAAAGAAAATTGGTTCACCACGTTTTTAAATTAAAAATCATTCTACGATTGCTGTTTGAATAACCCAGTGGACATTTAGAACGTGGACAAGAGCCATTGCATGTATACAGTGGCCCTGCAGGGGTCCCTCTTAACCATTGACAAAGTCATCTATACACCACGACGAGATACCGCATGGCATGATAATAACAATCATACTAACACGAGTGAATTATATATATATATATATATATATATATATATATATATATATATATATATATATATATATATAT